>NW_027597416.1:27500-82072 GCF_964194155.1 Cetorhinus maximus
TGACCCTCCGACAATGCAGCACTCCCTCAGTACTGACCCTCTGACAGCGCAGAACTCCCTCAGTACTGACCCTCCGACAGGGCAGCACTCCCTCAGTACTGACCCTCCGACAGTACAGCACTCCCTCAGTACTGACCCTCCGACATTGCAGCACTCCCTCAGTACTGACCCTCCGACAGTGGAGCACTCCCTCAGTACAGACCCTCCGACAATGCCGCACTCCCTCAGTACTGACCCCCCGACAGTGCAGCACTCCCTCAGTACTGACCCTCCGACAGTGCCGCACTCCCTCAGTACTGACCCCCCGACAGTGCAGGACTCCCTCAGTACTGACCCTCCGACAGTGGAGCACTCCCTCAGTACTGACCCTCCGACAGTGCAGCACTCCCTCAGTACTGACCCTCCGACAGTGGAGCACTCCCTCAGTACTGACCCTCCGACAGTGCAGCACTCCCTCAGTACTGACCCTCCGACAGTGCAGCACTCCCTCAGTACTGACCCTCCGACAGTGCAGCACTCCCTCAGTACTTAGAGTCCGACAGTGCAGCACTCCCTCAGTACTGACCCTCCGACAGTGCAGCACTCCCTCAGTACTGACCCTCCGACATTGCAGCACTCCCTCAGTACTGACCCTCCGACAGTGCGGCACTCCCTCAGTACTGACCCTCCGACATTGCAGCACTCCCTCAGTACTGACCCTCCGACAGTGGAGCACTCCCTCAGTACTGACCCTCCGACAGTGCTGCACTCCCTCAGTACTGACCCTCCGACAGTGGAGCACTCCCTCAGTACTGACCCTCCGACAGTGCCGCACTCCCTCAGTACTGACCCTCCGACAGTGCAGCACTCCCTCAGTACTGACCCTCCGACGGTGGAGCACTCCCTCAGTACTGACCCTCCGACAGTGCAGCACTCCCCCAGTACTGACCCTCCGACAGTGCAGCACTCCCCCAGCACTGACCCTCCGACAGTGCAGCACTCCCCCAGTACTGACCCTCCGACAGTGCAGCACTCCCCCAGTACTGACCCTCCGACAGTGCAGCACTCCCTCAGTACTGACCCTCTGACAGTGCCGCACTCCCTCAGTAATGACCCTCCGACAGTGCAGCACTCCCTCAGTACTGACCCTCCGACAGTGCAGCACTCCCCCAGTACTGACCCTCCGACAGTGCAGCATTCCCTCAGTACTGACCCTCCGACAGTGCATCACTCCCTCAGTACTGACCCTCCGACAGTGCAGCACTCCCTCAGTACTGACCCTCCGACAGTGCAGCACTCCCTCAGTACTGACCCTCCGACAGCGCAGCACTCCCTCAGTACTGACCCTCCGACAGCACAACACTCCCTCAGTACTGACTCTCCGACAGTGCTGCACTCCCTCAGTACTGACCCTCTGACAGTGCAGCACTCCCTCAGTACTGACCCTCTGACAGTGCAGCACTCCCTCAGTACTGACCCTCTGACAGTGCAGCACTCCCTCAGTACTGACCCTCTGACAGTGCAGCACTCCCTCAGTACTGACCCTCTGACAGTGCGGCACTCCCTCAGTACTGACCCTCCGACAGTGCAGCACTTCCTCAGTACTGACCCTCCGACAGTGCGGCTCTCCCTCAGTACTGACCCTCCGACAGTGCAGCACTCCCTCAGTACTGACCCAACAACAAAGCAGCACTCCCTCAGTACTGACCCTCTGCCAGTGCAGCACTCCCTCAGTACTGACCCTCTGACAGTGCAGCACTCCCTCAGTACTGACCCTCCGACAGTGCAGCACTCCCTCAGTACTGACCCTCCGACAGTGCGGCACTCCCTCAGTACTGACCCTCCGACAGTGCAGCACTCCCTCAGTACTGACCCTCTGACAGTGCAGCACTCCCTCAGTACTGACCCTCTGACAGAGCAGCACTCCCTCAGTACTGACCCTCCGACAGAGCAGCACTCCCTCAGTACTGACCCTCCGACATTGCAGCACTCCCTCAGTACTGACCCTCTAACAGTGCAGCACTCCCTCAGTACTGACCCTCTGACAGTGCAGCACTCCCTCAGTACTGACCCTCCGACAGTGCAGCACTCCCTCAGTACTGACCCTCTGACAGTACAGCACTCCCTCAGTACTGACCCTCCAACAGTGCGGCACTCCCTCAGTACTGACCCTCTGACAGTGCAGCACTCCCTCAGTACTGACCCTCTGACAGTGCAGCACTCCCTCAGTACTGACCCTCTGACAGTGCGGCACTCCCTCAGTACTGACCCTCCGACAGTGCAGCACTCCCTCAGTACTGACCCTCCGACAGTGCGGCACTCCCTCAGTACTGACCCTCCGACAGTGCAGCACTCCCTCAGTACTGACCCTCTGACAGTGCAGCACTCCCTCAATACTGACCCTCTGACAGTGCAACAGTCCCTCAGTACTGACCGTATGAAACCTGGTTTTAAAATCTGTGGACAGGGATGGGGTTGGGATAGAGAGAGTCAAGAGGCATCTGATCTCTCGGAGATTTCCACCCCCCGTTAATTATTGGGGCATCTCCCACTCTGAGACAGACCCAGGCTTCAGGCCTGCCTGTGGACCCGGATACGGAGGGAGTGGGGAATATGTTGCTTTGGACTCACCAGAGCCTTGATCCATCCCGATGTCTGTGATTTTAATTTAAATTAAAGAAATAAAGTTCCGAGGCTCTTCACTCCCGTGGTGACTGTGAGATGGTGAATGAAGGAGGGAGGGTCGGACTGTCAAAGAAATGCTCTAATTTCTAAACCATGATCTTTTCCCTCTCCCCTCTTCTCTGTCTCTATCATTTACACATCTTTCCCCCGATATCTCTCTCTCACTCTCTGTTTGTCTCCCTCTCTCTCCTTTACTCTCTACCCTCTCTCCTTTACTCTCTCACTCTCTCGCCTTTACTCTCTCCCTCTCTCTCCTTTACTCTCTCACTCTCTCTCCTTTACTCTCTCACTCTCTCTCCTTTACTCTCTCACTCTCTCGCCTTTACTCTCTCACTCTCTCTCCTTTACTCTCTCACTCTCTCTCTCACTCTTCACCCTTTCTTCCCCTCCCTGCCTCTCTTTCTCGCTGTTTCTCTCCACCCTTCATCCCTCTCCCCCCTCTACACTTTCTCCCTCTCCCCCTCTCTACACTTTCTCCCTCTCCTTCTCTCCTCTCTCCATCCACCCTTTCTCTCCCTCTCTCTGTCTCTCTCTCCATCCTTTCTCCCTCCCCTTCCACTTTTCCTTTGTCTCTTTCTCTCTCTCTCTCTCCACACTTTCTCCCTCTCTTCTCTCTCTCTCCACCCTTCCTCCTTCTCTCTCCTTCTCTCCGTGCTTTCTCACTCCACCCTTTCTCACTCTCTGGCCCCTCTCTCTCCACCCTTTCTCCCTCTCCCTCTCACCTCTTTCTCCCTCTCTCTCTCTTGCTGTTTTTCTCCTTCTCTCTCCTCTCTCTCCTTTTCTCTCTCACTGTCTCTCACTCTTCACCCTTTCTTACTCTCTCTGCCTCTCTCACTCTCTCCCTTTCTCCCTCCACCTTTTCTCCCTCTCTCTCTCCCTCCCTCTATCCCACTCTCTCTCCACCCTCTCTCGCTCTCTCTCTCACTCTCCACACTTTCTCCCTCTCTCTCCTTGTCTCCCCTCTCTCTGTCTCTCTCTCTCTCCACCCATTCTCTCCTCTCTCTCTCTCCCTCTCTCTCCCTAAACTCTTTCTCCCTCTCTCTCTCTCTCGCTGTTTTTGGCCCTCTCTCCTTTACTCTCTCACTCCCTCTCACTCTTCTCCCTTTCTTCCTCTCATTGCCTCTCTCACTCTCTCCCTCTCTCTCCCTCTCGCTCTCTATCTCCACGCTTTCTCCCCCTCTCTCCCTCCCTCTAATTCTCACTCCCCACCCTTTCTTCCTCCCTTCACCTCCTCCCCCGCCTCACCCTCGATCACCTTCCTTTCTCCCTCTCTGTCTCGCTCTCCCACTCCATCTCTCTCTCCAACACTTCTCCCCCTCTCCCTCCGTTACTTTTTTCTCTCTCTGTCCAAGGTCTCCCGGGAGGCACTAGCTCTCCACTGAAAGCCACCTCCTCAACAGCGGCGAGGAT
This sequence comes from Cetorhinus maximus, assembly GCF_964194155.1. Lineage (NCBI taxonomy): Eukaryota > Metazoa > Chordata > Chondrichthyes > Lamniformes > Cetorhinidae > Cetorhinus > Cetorhinus maximus. The sequence continues at coordinate 31,575 of NW_027597416.1, forward strand.
AAAGCGAGCTGGAAACAGGCTCTAGAATCCTGGGATTCAGAGGAACATCACAGGGATGAGGGGGGATCGATCCACCAAGACTGGAACGTACAGAGATAAGAATGGGACACACGGAGGTCGGGGAGAACTCGGCCCGGACTCTCTCCCAAAAGAGAACATCCACCAGGAACAGCGAAGAAAACCCAAGTTCATATCTCACCTCAAGGATGCAAAAGTGCAGCCCTCCCTCAGCACTGACCCTCTGACAGTGCAGCACTCCCTCAGTACTGACCCTCTGACAGTGCAGCGCTCCCTCAGTATTGACCCTCCGACAGTGCAGCACTCCCTCAGTACTGGCACTCCGACGGTGCGGCACTCCCTCAGTACTGACCCTCCGACAGTGCAGCACTCCCTCAGTACTGACCCTCTGACAGTGCAGCACTCCCTCAGTACTGACCCTCCGACAGTGCGGCACTCCCTCAGTACTGACCCTCCGACAGTGCGGCACTCCCTCAGTACTGACCCTCCGACAGTGCGGCACTCCCTCAGTACTGACCCTCCGAAAGTGCAGCACTCCCTCAGTACTGACCCTCCGACAGTGCAGCACTCCCTCAGTACTGACCCTCTGACAGTGCAGCACTCCCTCAGTACTGACCCAACAACAAAGCAGCACTCCCTCAGTACTGACCCTGCGACAGTGCAGCACTCCCTCAGTACTGACCCTCCGACAGTGCAGCACTCCCTCAGTACTGACCCAACAACAAAGCAGCACTCCCTCAGTACTGACCCTCTGACAGTGCAGCACTCCCTCAGTACTGACCCTCTGACAGTGCAGCACTCCCTCAGTACTGACCGTCCGACAGTGCAGCACTCCCTCAGTACTGACCCTCCAACAGTGCGGCACTCCCTCAGTACTGACCCTCCGACAGTGCAGCACTCCCTCAGTACTGACCCTCTGACAGTGCAGCACTCCCTCAGTACTGACCCTCTGACAGTGCAGCACTCCCTCAGTACTGACCCTCTGACAGTGCAGCACTCCCTCAATACTGACCCTCTGACAGTGCAGCACTCCCTCAGTGCTGACCCTCCGACAGTGCAGCACTCCCTCAGTACTGACCCTATGAAACCAGGTTTTACAATCTGTGGACAGGGATGGGGTTGGGACAATGAGAGAGTCAAGAGGCATCTGATCTCTCGGAGATTTCCACCCCCCGTTAATTATTGGGGCATCTCCCACTCTGAGACAGACCCAGGCTTCAGGCCTGCCTGTGGACCCTGATACGGAGGGAGTGGGGAATATGTTGCTTTGGACTCACCAGAGCCTTGATCCATCCCGATGTCTGTGATTTTAATTTAAATTAAAGAAATAAAGTTCCGAGGCTCTTCACTCCCGTGGTGACTGTGAGGTGGTGAATGAAGGAGGGAGGGTCGGACTGTCAAAGAAATGCTCTAATTTCTAAACCATGATCTTTTCCCTCTCCCCTCTTCTCTGTCTCTATCATTTACACATCTTTCCCCCGATATCTCTCTCTCACTCTCTGTTTGTCTCCCTCTCTCTCCTTTACTCTCTACCCTCTCTCCTTTACTCTCTCACTCTCTCTCCTTTACTCTCTCACTCTCTCTCCTTTACTCTCTCACTCTCTCTCCTTTACTCTCTACCCTCTCTCCTTTACTCTCTCCCTCTCTCTCCTTTACTCTCTCACTCTCTCTCCTTTACTCTCTCACTCTCTCTCCTTTACTCTCTCCCTCTCTCTCCTTTACTCTCTCCCTCTCTCTCCTTTACTCTCTCACTCTCTCCCTCACTCTTCACCCGTTCTTCCCCTCCCTGCCTCTCTTTCTCGCTGTTTCTCTCCACCCTTCCTCTCTCTCCTCCCTGTACACTTTCTCCCTCTCCCCCTCTCTACACTTTCTCCCTCTCCTTCTCTCCTCTCTCCATCCACCCTTTCTCTCCCTCTCTCTGTCTCTCTCTCCATCCTTTCTCCCTCCCCTTCCACTTTTCCTTTGTCTCTTTCTCTCTCTCTCTCTCCACACTTTCTCCCTCTCTTCTCTCTCTCTCCACCCTTCCTCCTTCTCTCTCCTTCTCTCCGTGCTTTCTCACTCCACCCTTTCTCACTCTCTGGCCCCTCTCTCTCCACCCTTTCTCCCTCTCCCTCTCACCTCTTTCTCCCTCTCTCTCTCTTGCTGTTTTTCTCCTTCTCTCTCCTCTCTCTCCTTTTCTCTCTCACTGTCTCTCACTCTTCACCCTTTCTTACTCTCTCTGCCTCTCTCACTCTCCCCCTTTCTCTCTCCACCTTTTCTCCCTCTCTCTCTCCCTCCCTCTATCCCACTCTCTCTCCACCCTCTCTCGCTCTCTCTCTCACTCTCCACACTTTCTCCCTCTCTCTCCTTCTCTCCCCTCTCTCTGTCTCTCTCTCTCTCCACCCATTCTCTCCTCTCTCTCTCTCCCTCTCTCTCCCTAAACTCTTTCTCCCTCTCTCTCTCTCGCTGATTTTGTCCCTCTCTCCATTACTCTCTCACTCCCTCTCACTCTTCTCCCTTTCTTCCTCTCATTGCCTCTCTCACTCTCTCCCTCTTTCTCCCTCTCGCTCTCTCCCTCAACGCTTTCTCCATCTCTCTCCCTCCCTCTAACTCTCACTCCCCACCCTTTCTTCCTCCCTTCACCTCCTCCCCCGCCTCACCCTCGATCACCTTCCTTTCTCCCTCTCTGTCTCGCTCTCCCACTCCATCTCCCTCTCCAACACTTCTCCCCCTCTCCCTCCGTTACATTTTTCTCTCTCTGTCCAAGGTATCCCGGGAGGCACTAGCTCTCCAATGAAAGCCACCTCCTCAACAGCGGCGAGGATAAAGCGAGCTGGAAACAGGCTCTAGAATCCTGGGATTCAGAGGAACATCACAGGGATGAGGGGGGATCGATCCACCAAGACTGGAATGTACAGGGATAAGAATGGGACTCACGGAGGTCGGGGAGAACTCGGCCCGGACTCTCTCCCAATCGAGAACATCCACCAGGAACAGCGAAGAAAACCCAAGTTCATATCTCACCTCAAGGATGCAAAAGTGCAGCCCTCCCTCAGCACTGACCCTCTGACAGTGCAGCCCTCCCTCAGCACTGACCCTCTGACAGAGCAGCACTCCCTCAGTACTGACCCTCCGACAGTGCGGCACTCCCTCAGTACTGACCCTCTGACAGTGCAGCACTCCCTCAGTACTGACCCTCCGACAGTGCGGCACTCCCTCAGTACTGACCCTCCGACAGTGCAGCACTCCCTCAGTACTGACCCTCCGACAGTGCAGCACTCCCTCAGTACTGACCCTCTGACAGTGCAGCACTCCCTCAGTACTGACCCTCCGAAAGTGCAGCGCTCCCTCAGTACTGACACTCCGACGGTGCGGCACTCCCTCAGCACTGACCCTCCGACAGTGCAGCACTCCCTCAGTACTGACCCTCCGACAGTGCAGCACTCCCTCAGTACTGACCCTCCGACAGCGCAGCACTCCCTCAGTACTGACCCTCCGACAGTGCAGCACTCCCTCAGAACTGACCCTCCGACAGTGCAGCACTCCCTCAGTACTGACCCTCCGACAGTATAGCACTCCTTCAGTACTGACCCTCTGACAGTGCAGCACTCCCTCAGTACTGAGCCTCCGACAGTGCGGCGCTCCCTCAGTACAGACCCTCTGACAGCGCAGCACTCCCTCAGTACTGACCCTCCGACAGTGCAGCACTCCCTCAGTACTGACCCTCCGACAGTGCAGCGCTCCCTCAGTATTGACCCTCCGACAGCGCCGCACTCCCTCAGTACTGACACTCCGACGGTGTGGCACTCCCTCAGTACTGACCCTCCGACAGTGCCACACTCCCTCAGTACTTACCCTCCGACAGTGCGGCGCTCCCTCAGTACTGACCCTCTGACAGTGCAGCACTCCCTAAGTACTGACCCTCTGACAGTGCAGCACTCCCTCAGTACTGACCCTCCGACAGTGCGGCACTCCCTCAGTACTGACCCTCCGACAGTGCAGCACTCCCTCAGTACTGACCCTCCGACAGTGCGGCACTCCCTCAGTACTGACCCTCTGACAGTGCAGCACTCCCTCAGTACTGACCCTCCGACAGTGCAGTGCTCCCTCAGTACTGACACTCCGACGGTGCGGCACTCCCTCAGCACTGACCCTCCGACAGTATAGCACTCCCTCAGTACTGACCCTCCGACAGTATAGCACTCCCTCAGTACTGACCCTCTGACAGTGCAGCACTCCCTCAGTACTGACCCTCCGACAGTGCGGCGCTCCCTCAGTACAGACCCTCTGACAGTGCAGCACTCCCTCAGTACTGACCCTCCGACAGTGCAGCACTCCCTCAGTACTGACCCTCCGACAGTGCAGCGCTCCCTCAGTATTGACCCTCCGACAGCGCCGCACTCCCTCAGTACTGACACTCCGACGGTGCGGCACTCCCTCAGTACTGACCCTCCGACAGTATAGCACTCCATCAGTACTGACCCTCCGACAGTATAGCACTCCTTCAGTACTGACCCTCTGACAGTGCAGCACTCCCTCAGTACTGACCCTCCGACAGTGCGGCGCTCCCTCAGTACAGACCCTCTGACAGTGCAGCACTCCCTCAGTACTGACCGTCCGACAGTGGAGCACTCCCTCAGTACTGACCCTCCGACAGTGCGGCACTCCCTCAGTACTGACCCTCCGACAGTGCCACACTCCCTCAGTACTTACCCTCCGACAGTGCGGCGCTCCCTCAGTACTGACCCTCTGACAGTGCAGCACTCCCTCAGTACTGACCCTCTGACAGTGCAGCACTCCCTCAGTACTGACCCTCCGACAGTGCGGCACTCCCTCAGTACTGACCCTCCGACAGTGCAGCACTCCCTCAGTACTGACCCTCCGACAGTGCAGCACTCCCTCAGTACTGACCCTATGAAACCAGGTTTTACAATCTGGGGACAGGGATGGGGTTGGGATAGAGAGAGTCAAGAGGCATCTGATCTCTCGAAGATTTCCACCCCCCGTTAACTGTTAGGGCACCTCCCACTCTGAGATAGACCCAGGCTTCAGGCCTGCCTGTGGACCCTGATACGGAGGGAGTGGGGAATATGTTGCTTTGGACTCACCAGAGCCTTGATCCATCCCGATGTCTGTGATTTTAATTTAAATTAAAGAAATAAAGTTCCGAGGCTCTTCACTCCCGTGGTGACTGTGAGATGGTGAATGAAGGAGGGAGGGTCGGACTGTCAAAGAAATGCTCTAATTTCTAAACCATGATCTTTTCCCTCTCCCCTCTTCTCTGTCTCTATCATTTACACATCTTTCCCCCGATATCTCTCTCTCACTCTCTGTTTGTCTCCCTCTCTCTCCTTTACTCTTTACCCTCTCTCCTTTACTCTCTCCCTCTCTCTCCTTTACTCTCTCCCTCTCTCTCCTTTACTCTCTCACTCTCTCTCCTTTACTCTCTCACTCTCTCTGTCACTCTTCACCCTTTCTTCCCCTCCCTGCCTCTCTTTCTCGCTGTTTCTCTCCACCCTTCCTCCCTCTCCCCCCTCTACACTTTCTCCCTCTCCCCCTCTCTACACTTTCTCCCTCTCCTTCTCTCCTCTCTCCATCCACCCTTTCTCTCCCTCTCTCTGTCTCTCTCTCCATCATTTCTCCCTCCCCTTCCACTTTTCCTTTGCCTCTTTCTCTCTCTCTCTCTCCACACTTTCTCTCTCTCTTGTCTCTCTCTCCACCCTTCCTCCTTCTCTCTCCTTCTCTCCGTGCTTTCTCACTCCACCCTTTCTCACTCTCTGGCCCCTCTCTCTCCACCCTTTCTCCCTCTCCCTCTCACCTCTTTCTCCCTCTCTCTCTCTTGCTGTTTTTCTCCTTCTCTCTCCTCTCTCTCCTTTTCTCTCTCACTGTCTCTCACTCTTCACCCTTTCTTACTCTCTCTGCCTCTCTCACTCTCTCCCTTTCTCCCTCCACCTTTTCTCCCTCTCTCTCTCCCTCCCTCTATCCCACTCTCTCTCCACCCTCTCTCGCTCTCTCTCTCACTCTCCACACTTTCTCCCTCTCTCTCCTTCTCTCCCCTCTCTCTCTGTCTCTCTCTATCTCCACCCATTCTCTCCTCTCTCTCTCTCCCTCTCTCTCCCTAAACTCTTTCTCCCTCTCTCTCTCTCTCGCTGTTTTTGGCCCTCTCTCCTTTACTCTCTCACTCCCTCTCACTCTTCTCCCTTTCTTCCTCTCATTGCCTCTCTCACTCTCTCCCTCTTTCTCCCTCTCGCTCTCTCCCTCAACGCTTTCTCCATCTCTCTCCCTCCTTCTAATTCTCACTCCCCACCCTTTCTTCCTCCCTTCACCTCCTCCCCCGCCTCACCCTCGATCACCTTCCTTTCTCCCTCTCTGTCTCGCTCTCCCACTCCATCTCTCTCTCCAACACTTCTCCCCCTCTCCCTCCGTTACTTTTTTCTCTCTCTGTCCAAGGTCTCCCGGGAGGCACTAGCTCTCCAATGAAAGCCACCTCCTCAACTGCGGCGAGGATAAAGCGAGCTGGAAACAGGCTCTAGAATCCTGGGATTCAGAGGAACATCACAGGGATGAGGGGGGATCGATCCACCAAGACTGGAATGTACAGGGATAAGAATGGGACCCACGGAGGTCGGGGAGAACTCGGCCCGGACTCTCTCCCAATCGAGAACATCCACCAGGAACAGCGAAGAAAACCCAAGTTCATATCTCACCTCAAGGATGCAAAAGTGCAGCCCTCCCTCAGCACTGACCCTCTGACAGTGCAGCACTCCCTCAGTACTGACCCTCCGACAGTGCAGCACTCCCTCAGTACTGACCCTCCGACAGTGCAGCACTCCCTCAGTACTGACCCTCTGACAGTGCAGCACTCCCTCAGTACTGACCCTCTGACAGTGCAGCACTCCCTCAGTACTGACCCTCTGACAGTGCAGCACTCCCTCAGTACTGACCCTCCGACAGTGCAGCGCTCCCTCAGTACTGACACTCCGACGGTGCGGCACTCCCTCAGCACTGACCCTCCGACAGTGCAGCACTCCCTCAGTACTGACCCTCCGACAGTGCAGCACTCCGTCAGTACTGACCCTCCGACAGTGCAGCACTCCCTCAGTACTGACCCTCCGACAGTATAGCACTCCCTCAGTACTGACCCTCCGACAGTATAGCACTCCTTCAGTACTGACCCTCTGACAGTGCAGCACTCCCTCAGTACTGACCCTCCGACAGTGCGGCGCTCCCTCAGTACAGACCCTCTGACAGTGCAGCACTCCCTCAGTACTGACCGTCCGACAGTGGAGCACTCCCTCAGTACTGACCCTCCGACAGTGCAGCACTCCCTCAGTACTGACCCTCCGACAGTGCAGCACTCCCTCAGTACTGACCCTCCGACAGTGCAGCACTCCCTCAGTACTGACCCTCCGACAGTGCAGCACTCCCTCAGTACTTAGAGTCCGACAGTGCAGCACTCCCTCAGTACTGACCCTCCGACAGTGCAGCACTCCCTCAGTACTGACCCTCTGACAGTGCCGCACTCCCTCAGTAATGACCCTCCGACAGTGCAGCACTCCCTCAGTACTGACTATCTGACAGTGCGGCACTCCCTCAGTACTGACCCTCCGACAGTGCAGCACTCCCTCAGTACTGACCCTCTGACAGTGCCGCACTCCCTCAGTACTGACCCTCCGACAGTGCAGCACTCCCTCAGTACTGACCCTCCGACAGTGCCGCACTCCCTCAGTACTGACCCTCCGACAGTGCAGCACTCCCACAGTAATGACCCTCCGACAGTGCAGCACTCCCTCAGTACTGACCCTCCGACAGTGCAGCACTCCCTCAGTACTGACCCTCCGACAGTGCAGCACTCCCTCAGTACTGACCCTCCGACAGTGCAGCACTCCCTCAGTACTGACCCTCCGACAGTGGAGCACTCCCTCAGTACTGACCCTCCGACAGTGCAGCACTTCCTCAGTACTGACCCTCCGACAGTGGAGCACTCCCTCAGTACTGACCCTCCGACAGTGCAGCACTCCCTCAGTACTGACCCTCCGACAGTGGAGCATTCCCTCAGTACTGACCCTCCGACAGTGCAGCACTCCCTCAGTACTGACCCTCCAACAGTGCAGCACTCCCTCAGTACTGACCCTCTGACAGTGCAGCACTCCCTCAGTACTGACCCTCCGACAGTGCAGCACTCCCTCAGTACTGACCCTCCGACAGTGCAGCACTCCCTCAGTACTGACCCTCCGACAGTGCAGCACTCCCTCAGTACTGACCCTCCGACAGTGCAGCACTCCCTCAGTACTGACCCTCCGACAGTGCAGCACTCCCTCAGTACTGACCCTCCGACATTGCAGCACTCCCTCAGTACTGACCCTCCGACAGTGGAGCACTCCCTCAGTACTGACCCTCCGACAGTGCCGCACTCCCTCAGTACTGACCCTCCGAAGGTGGAGCACTTCCTCAGTACTCACCCTCCGACAGTGCCGCACTCCCTCAGTACTGACCCTCCGACAGTGCAGCACTCCCTCAGTACTGACCCTCCGACAGTGGAGCACTCCCTCAGTACTGACCCTCCGACAGTGCAGCACTCCCCCAGTACTGACCCTCCGACAGTGCAGCACTCCCCCAGCACTGACCCTCCGACAGTGCAGCACTCCCTCAGTACTGACCCTCCGACAGTGCAGCACTCCCCCAGTACTGACCCTCCTACAGTGCAGCACTCCCCCAGTACTGACCCTCCGACAGTGCAGCACTCCCTCAGTACTGACCCTCTGACAGTGCCGCACTCACTCAGTACTGACCCTCTGACAGTGCAGCACTCCCTCAATACTGACCCTCTGACAGTGCAGCACTCCCTCAGTACTGACCCTCTGACAGTGCAGCACTCACTCAGTACTGACCCTCTGACAGTGCAGCACTCCCTCAGTACTGACCCTCTGACAGTGCAGCACTCCCTCAGTACTGACCCTATGAAACCAGGTTTTAAAATCTGTGGACAGGGATGGGGTTGGGATAGAGAGAGTCAAGAGGCATCTGATCTCTCGGAGATTTCCACCCCCCGTTAACTGTTAGGGCACCTCCCACTCTGAGACAGACCCAGGCTTCAGGCCTGCCTGTGGACCCTGATACGGAGGGAGTGGGGAATATGTTGCTTTGGACTCACCAGAGCCTTGATCCATCCCGATGTCTGTGATTTTAATTTAAATTAAAGAAATAAAGTTCCGAGGCTCTTCACTCCCGTGGTGACTGTGAGGTGGTGAATGAAGGAAGGAGGGTCGGACTGTCAAAGAAATGCTCTAATTTCTAAACCATGATCTTTTCCCTCTCCCCTCTTCTCTGTCTCTATCATTTACACATCTTTCCCCCGATATCTCTCTCTCGCTCTCTGTTTGTCTCCCTCTCTCTCCTTTACTCTCTACCCTCTCTCCTTTACTCTCTCACTCTCTCTCCTTTACTCTCTCACTCTCTCTCCTTTACTCTCTCACTCTCTTTCCTTTACTCTCTCACTCTCTCTCCTTTACTCTCTCACTCTCTCTCCTTTACTCTCTCACTCTCTCTCCTTTACTCTCTCACTCTCTCTCCTTTACTCTCTCACTCTCTCTCCTTTACTCTCTCACTCTCTCTCCTTTACTCTCTCCCTCTCTCTCCTTTACTCTCTCACTCTCTCGCCTTTACTCTCTCCCTCTCTCTCCTTTACTCTCTCACTCTCTCTCCTTTACTCTCTCACTCTCTCTCCTTTACTCTCTCACTCTCTCTCCTTTACTCTCTCACTCTCTCTCCTTTACTCTCTCTCTCTCTCACTCTTCATCCTTTCTTCCCCTCCCTGCCTCTCTTTCTCGCTGTTTCTCTCCACTCTTCCTCCCTCTCTCTCCCCCTCTCTACACTTTCTCCCTCTCCTTATCTCCTCTCTCCATCTACCCTTTCTCTCCCTCTCTCTGTCTCTCTCCATCCTTTCTCCCTCCCCTTCCACTTTTCCTTTGTCTCTTTCTCTCTCTCTCTCTCCACACTTTCTCCCTCTCTTCTCTCTGTCTCCACCCTTCCTCCTTCTCTCTCCTTCTCTCCGTGCTTTCTCACTCCACCCTTTCTCACTCTCTGGCCCCTCTTTCTCCACCCTTTCTCCCTCTCCCTCTCACCTCTTTCCCCCTCTCTCTCTCTTGCTGTTTTTCTCCTTCTCTCTCCTCTCTCTCCTTTTCTCTCTCACTGTCTCTCACTCTTCACCCTTTCTTACTCTCTCTGCCTCTCTCACTCTCTCCCTTTCTCTCTCCACCTTTTCTCCCTCTCTCTCTCCCTCCCTCTATCCCACTCTCTCTCCACCCTCTCTCGCTCTCTCTCTCACTCTCCACACTTTCTCCCTCTCTCTCCTTCTCTCCCCTCTCTCTGTCTCTCTCTCTCTCCACCCATTCTCTCCTCTCTCTCTCTCCCTCTCTCTCCCTAAACTCTTTCTCCCTCTCTCTCTCTCTCGCTGTTTTTGGCCCTCTCTCCTTTACTCTCTCACTCCCTCTCACTCTTCTCCCTTTCTTCCTCTCATTGCCTCTCTCACTCTCTCCCTCTCTCTCCCTCTCGCTCTCTATTTCCACGCTTTCTCCCCCTCTCTCCCTCCCTCTAATTCTCACTCCCCACCCTTTCTTCCTCCCTTCACCTCCTCCCCCGCCTCACCCTCGATCACCTTCCTTTCTCCCTCTCTGTCTCGCTCTCCCACTCCATCTCTCTCTCCAACACTTCTCCCCCTCTCCCTCCGTTACTTTTTTCTCTCTCTGTCCAAGGTCTCCCGGGAGGCACTAGCTCTCCAATGAAAGCCACCTCCTCAACAGCGGCGAGGATAAAGCGAGCTGGAAATAGGCTCTAGAATCCTGGGATTCAGAGGAACATCACAGGGATGAGGGGGGATCGATCCACCAAGACTGGAATGTACAGGGATAAGAATGGGACTCACGGAGGTCGGGGAGAACTCGGCCCGGACTCTCTCCCAATCGAGAACATCCACCAGGAACAGCGAAGAAAACCCAAGTTCATATCTCACCTCAAGGATGCAAAAGTGCAGCCCTCCCTCAGCACTGACCCTCTGACAGTGCAGCACTCCCTCAGTACTGACCCTCTGACAGTGCCGCACTCACTCAGTACTGACCCTCTGACAGTGCAGCACTCCCTCAATACTGACCCTCTGACAGTGCAGCACTCCCTCAGTACTGACCCTCTGACAGTGCAGCACTCACTCAGTACTGACCCTCTGACAGTGCAGCGCTCCCTCAGTACTGACCCTCCGACAGTGCAGCACTCCCTCAGTACTGACCCTCTGACAGTGCAGCACTCCCTCAGTACTGACCCTCTGACAGTGCAGCACTCCCTCAGTACTGACCCTATGAAACCAGGTTTTAAAATCTGTGGACAGGGATGGGGTTGGGATAGAGAGAGTCAAGAGGCATCTGATCTCTCGGAGATTTCCACCCCCCGTTAACTGTTAGGGCACCTCCCACTCTGAGACAGACCCAGGCTTCAGGCCTGCCTGTGGACCCTGATACGGAGGGAGTGGGGAATATGTTGCTTTGGACTCACCAGAGCCTTGATCCATCCCGATGTCTGTGATTTTAATTTAAATTAAAGAAATAAAGTTCCGAGGCTCTTCACTCCCGTGGTGACTGTGAGGTGGTGAATGAAGGAAGGAGGGTCGGACTGTCAAAGAAATGCTCTAATTTCTAAACCATGATCTTTTCCCTCTCCCCTCTTCTCTGTCTCTATCATTTACACATCTTTCCCCCGATATCTCTCTCTCACTCTCTGTTTTATCCCTCTCTCTCCTTTACTCTTTACCCTCTCTCCTTTACTCTCTCCCTCTCTCTCCTTTACTCTCTCACTCTCTCTCCTTTACTCTCTCACTCTCTTTCCTTTACTCTCTCACTCTCTCTCCTTTACTCTCTCACTCTCTCTCCTTTACTCTCTCACTCTCTCTCCTTTACTCTCTCACTCTCTCTCCTTTACTCTCTCACTCTCTCTCCTTTACTCTCTCACTCTCTCTCCTTTACTCTCTCCCTCTCTCTCCTTTACTCTCTCACTCTCTCGCCTTTACTCTCTCCCTCTCTCTCCTTTACTCTCTCACTCTCTCTCCTTTACTCTCTCACTCTCTCTCCTTTACTCTCTCACTCTCTCTCCTTTACTCTCTCACTCTCTCTCCTTTACTCTCTCTCTCTCTCACTCTTCATCCTTTCTTCCCCTCCCTGCCTCTCTTTCTCGCTGTTTCTCTCCACTCTTCCTCCCTCTCTCTCCCCCTCTCTACACTTTCTCCCTCTCCTTATCTCCTCTCTCCATCTACCCTTTCTCTCCCTCTCTCTGTCTCTCTCCATCCTTTCTCCCTCCCCTTCCACTTTTCCTTTGTCTCTTTCTCTCTCTCTCTCTCCACACTTTCTCCCTCTCTTCTCTCTGTCTCCACCCTTCCTCCTTCTCTCTCCTTCTCTCCGTGCTTTCTCACTCCACCCTTTCTCACTCTCTGGCCCCTCTTTCTCCACCCTTTCTCCCTCTCCCTCTCACCTCTTTCCCCCTCTCTCTCTCTTGCTGTTTTTCTCCTTCTCTCTCCTCTCTCTCCTTTTCTCTCTCACTGTCTCTCACTCTTCACCCTTTCTTACTCTCTCTGCCTCTCTCACTCTCTCCCTTTCTCTCTCCACCTTTTCTCCCTCTCTCTCTCCCTCCCTCTATCCCACTCTCTCTCCACCCTCTCTCGCTCTCTCTCTCACTCTCCACACTTTCTCCCTCTCTCTCCTTCTCTCCCCTCTCTCTGTCTCTCTCTCTCTCCACCCATTCTCTCCTCTCTCTCTCTCCCTCTCTCTCCCTAAACTCTTTCTCCCTCTCTCTCTCTCTCGCTGTTTTTGGCCCTCTCTCCTTTACTCTCTCACTCCCTCTCACTCTTCTCCCTTTCTTCCTCTCATTGCCTCTCTCACTCTCTCCCTCTCTCTCCCTCTCGCTCTCTATTTCCACGCTTTCTCCCCCTCTCTCCCTCCCTCTAATTCTCACTCCCCACCCTTTCTTCCTCCCTTCACCTCCTCCCCCGCCTCACCCTCGATCACCTTCCTTTCTCCCTCTCTGTCTCGCTCTCCCACTCCATCTCTCTCTCCAACACTTCTCCCCCTCTCCCTCCGTTACTTTTTTCTCTCTCTGTCCAAGGTCTCCCGGGAGGCACTAGCTCTCCAATGAAAGCCACCTCCTCAACAGCGGCGAGGATAAAGCGAGCTGGAAATAGGCTCTAGAATCCTGGGATTCAGAGGAACATCACAGGGATGAGGGGGGATCGATCCACCAAGACTGGAATGTACAGGGATAAGAATGGGACTCACGGAGGTCGGGGAGAACTCGGCCCGGACTCTCTCCCAATCGAGAACATCCACCAGGAACAGCGAAGAAAACCCAAGTTCATATCTCACCTCAAGGATGCAAAAGTGCAGCCCTCCCTCAGCACTGACCCTCTGACAGTGCAGCACTCCCTCAGTACTGACCCTCCGACAGTGCAGCACTCCCTCAGCACTGATCCTCTGACAGTGCAGCACTCCCTCAATACTGACCCTCTGACAGTGCAGCACTCCCTCAGCACTGACCCTCTGACAGTGCAGCACTCCCTCAGTACTGACCCTCTGACAGTGCCGCACTCACTCAGTACTGACCCTCTGACAGTGCAGCACTCCCTCAATACTGACCCTCTGACAGTGCAGCACTCCCTCAGTACTGACCCTCTGACAGTGCAGCACTCACTCAGTACTGACCCTCTGACAGTGCAGCGCTCCCTCAGTACTGACCCTCCGACAGTGCAGCACTCCCTCAGTACTGACCCTCTGACAGTGCAGCACTCCCTCAGTACTGACCCTCTGACAGTGCAGCACTCCCTCAGTACTGACCCTATGAAACCAGGTTTTAAAATCTGTGGACAGGGATGGGGTTGGGATAGAGAGAGTCAAGAGGCATCTGATCTCTCGGAGATTTCCACCCCCCGTTAACTGTTAGGGCACCTCCCACTCTGAGACAGACCCAGGCTTCAGGCCTGCCTGTGGACCCTGATACGGAGGGAGTGGGGAATATGTTGCTTTGGACTCACCAGAGCCTTGATCCATCCCGATGTCTGTGATTTTAATTTAAATTAAAGAAATAAAGTTCCGAGGCTCTTCACTCCCGTGGTGACTGTGAGGTGGTGAATGAAGGAAGGAGGGTCGGACTGTCAAAGAAATGCTCTAATTTCTAAACCATGATCTTTTCCCTCTCCCCTCTTCTCTGTCTCTATCATTTACACATCTTTCCCCCGATATCTCTCTCTCACTCTCTGTTTTATCCCTCTCTCTCCTTTACTCTTTACCCTCTCTCCTTTACTCTCTCCCTCTCTCTCCTTTACTCTCTCACTCTCTCTCCTTTACTCTCTCACTCTCTCTCCTTTACTCTCTCACTCTCTTTCCTTTACTCTCTCACTCTCTCTCCTTTACTCTCTCACTCTCTCTCCTTTACTCTCTCACTCTCTCTCCTTTACTCTCTCACTCTCTCTCCTTTACTCTCTCACTCTCTCTCCTTTACTCTCTCACTCTCTCTCCTTTACTCTCTCCCTCTCTCTCCTTTACTCTCTCACTCTCTCGCCTTTACTCTCTCCCTCTCTCTCCTTTACTCTCTCACTCTCTCTCCTTTACTCTCTCACTCTCTCTCCTTTACTCTCTCACTCTCTCTCCTTTACTCTCTCACTCTCTCTCCTTTACTCTCTCTCTCTCTCACTCTTCATCCTTTCTTCCCCTCCCTGCCTCTCTTTCTCGCTGTTTCTCTCCACTCTTCCTCCCTCTCTCTCCCCCTCTCTACACTTTCTCCCTCTCCTTATCTCCTCTCTCCATCTACCCTTTCTCTCCCTCTCTCTGTCTCTCTCCATCCTTTCTCCCTCCCCTTCCACTTTTCCTTTGTCTCTTTCTCTCTCTCTCTCTCCACACTTTCTCCCTCTCTTCTCTCTGTCTCCACCCTTCCTCCTTCTCTCTCCTTCTCTCCGTGCTTTCTCACTCCACCCTTTCTCACTCTCTGGCCCCTCTTTCTCCACCCTTTCTCCCTCTCCCTCTCACCTCTTTCCCCCTCTCTCTCTCTTGCTGTTTTTCTCCTTCTCTCTCCTCTCTCTCCTTTTCTCTCTCACTGTCTCTCACTCTTCACCCTTTCTTACTCTCTCTGCCTCTCTCACTCTCTCCCTTTCTCTCTCCACCTTTTCTCCCTCTCTCTCTCCCTCCCTCTATCCCACTCTCTCTCCACCCTCTCTCGCTCTCTCTCTCACTCTCCACACTTTCTCCCTCTCTCTCCTTCTCTCCCCTCTCTCTGTCTCTCTCTCTCTCCACCCATTCTCTCCTCTCTCTCTCTCCCTCTCTCTCCCTAAACTCTTTCTCCCTCTCTCTCTCTCTCGCTGTTTTTGGCCCTCTCTCCTTTACTCTCTCACTCCCTCTCACTCTTCTCCCTTTCTTCCTCTCATTGCCTCTCTCACTCTCTCCCTCTCTCTCCCTCTCGCTCTCTATTTCCACGCTTTCTCCCCCTCTCTCCCTCCCTCTAATTCTCACTCCCCACCCTTTCTTCCTCCCTTCACCTCCTCCCCCGCCTCACCCTCGATCACCTTCCTTTCTCCCTCTCTGTCTCGCTCTCCCACTCCATCTCTCTCTCCAACACTTCTCCCCCTCTCCCTCCGTTACTTTTTTCTCTCTCTGTCCAAGGTCTCCCGGGAGGCACTAGCTCTCCAATGAAAGCCACCTCCTCAACAGCGGCGAGGATAAAGCGAGCTGGAAATAGGCTCTAGAATCCTGGGATTCAGAGGAACATCACAGGGATGAGGGGGGATCGATCCACCAAGACTGGAATGTACAGGGATAAGAATGGGACTCACGGAGGTCGGGGAGAACTCGGCCCGGACTCTCTCCCAATCGAGAACATCCACCAGGAACAGCGAAGAAAACCCAAGTTCATATCTCACCTCAAGGATGCAAAAGTGCAGCCCTCCCTCAGCACTGACCCTCTGACAGTGCAGCACTCCCTCAGTACTGACCCTCTGACAGTGCAGCAATCCCTCAGTACTGACCCTCCGACAGTGCAGCACTCCCTCAGTACTGACCCTCCGACAGTGCAGCACTCCCTCAGCACTGACCCTCCGACAGTGCAGCACTCCCTCAGTACTGACCCTCCGACAGTGCAGCACTCCCTCAGTACTGACCCTCCGACAGTGCAGCACTCCCTCAGTACTGACCCTCTGACAGTGCAGCACTCCCTCAGCACTGACCCTCTGACAGTGCAGCACTCCCTCAGTACTGACCCTCCGACAGTGCAGCACTCCCTCAGTACTGACCCTCCGACAGTGCAGCTCTCCCTCAGTACTGACCCTCCGACAGTGCGGCGCTCCCTCAGTACTGACCCTCCGACAGTGCAGCACTCCCTCAGTACTGACCCTCCGACAGTGCAGCACTCCCTCAGTACTGACCCTCCGACAGTGCAGCACTCCCTCAGTACTGACCCTCCGACAGTGCAGCACTCCCTCAGTACTGACACTCCGACGGTGCGGCACTCCCTCAGTACTGACCCTCCGACAGTGCAGCACTCCCTCAGTACTGACCATCTGACAGTGCAGCACTCCCTCAGTACTGACCCTCCGACAGTGCGGCGCTCCCTCAGTACTGACCCTCTGACAGTGCAGCACTCCCTCAGTACTGACCCTCCGACAGTGCGGCGCTCCCTCAGTACTGACCCTCTGACAGTGCAGCACTCCCTCAGTACTGACCCTCCGACAGTGCAGCACTCCCTCAGTACTGACCGTCCGACAGTGCAGCGCTCCCTCAGTATTGACCCTCCGACAGTGCCGCACTCCCTCAGTACTGACACTCCGACGGTGCGGCACTCCCTCAGTACTGACCCTCCGACAGTGCCACACTCCCTCAGTACTTACCCTCCGACAGTGCGGCGCTCCCTCAGTACTGACCCTCTGACAGTGCAGCACTCCCTCAGTACTGACCCTCTGACAGTGCAGCACTCCCTCAGTACTGACCCTCCGACAGTGCGGCACTCCCTCAGTACTGACCCTCCGACAGTGCAGCACTCCCTCAGTACTGACCCTCCGACAGTGCGGCACTCCCTCAGTACTGACCCTCTGACAGTGCAGCACTCCCTCAGTACTGACCCTCCGACAGTGCGGCACTCCCTCAGTACTGACCCTCCGACAGTGCAGCACTCCCTCAGTACTGACCCTCCGACAGTGCGGCACTCCCTCAGTACTGACCCTCCGACAGTGCAGCACTCCCTCAGTACTGACCCTCCGACAGTGTGGCGCTCCCTCAGTACTGACCCTCTGACAGTGCAGCACTCCCTCAGTACTGACCCTCCGACAGTGCAGTACTCCCTCAGTACTGACCCTCCGACAGTGCAGCACTCCCTCAGTACTGACCCTCTGACAGTGCAGCACTCCCTCAGTACTGACCCTCCGACAGTATAGCACTCCCTCAGTACTGACCCTCCGACAGTATAGCACTCCCTCAGTACTGACCCTCCGACAGTGCAGCGCTCCCTAGTACTGAGCGTCCGACAGTACAGCGCTCCCTCAATACTGACCCTCCGACAGTGCAGCACTCCCTCAATACTGACCCTCCGACAGTGCAGCACTCCCTCAGAACTGAACCTCTGACATTGCAGCACTCCCTCAGTACTGACCCTCCGACAGTGCAGCGCACCCTCAGTACTGACCCTCCGACAGTGCAGCACTCCCTCAGTACTGACCCTCCGACAGTGCAGCACTCCCTCAGTACTGACCCTCTGACAGTGCTGCACTCCCTCAGTATTGACCCTCCGACGGTGCAGCACTCCCTCAGTACTGACACTCCGACGGTGCGGCACTCCCTCAGTACTGACCCTCCGACAGTGCAGCACTCCCTCAGTACTGACCATCTGACAGTGCAGCACTCCCTCAGTACTGACCCTCCGACAGTGCGGCGCTCCCTCAGTACTGACCCTCTGACAGTCCAGCCCTCCCTCAGCACTGACCCTCTGACAGTCCAGCGCTCCCTCAGTACTGACCCTCTGACAGTGCAGCTCTCCCTCAGTACTGACCCTCCGACAGTGCAGCACTCCCTCAGCACTGACCCTCCGACAGTGCAGCACTCCCTCTGTACTGACCCTCCGACGGTGCAGCACTACCTCAGTACTGACCCTCTGACAGTGCAGCAGTCCCTCAGTACTGACCCTCCGACAGTGCAGCGCTCCCTCAGTATTGACCCTCCAACAGTACAGCACTCCCTCAGTACTGACCCTCCGACAGTACAGCACTCCCTCAGTATTGATCCTCTGACAGTGCAGCGCTCCCTCACTACTGACCCTCCGACAGCGCAGCACTCCCTCAGTACTGACCCTCTGACAGTGCAGCACTCCCTCAGTACTGACCCTCTGACAATGCAGCACTCCTTCAGCACTGACCCTCCATCAGTGCAGCACTCCCTCAGCACTGACCCTCCGACAGTGCAGCACTCCCTTAGCACTGACTCTCCGACAGTGCAGCACTCCCTCAGCACTGACCATCCAACAGTGCGGTAATCCCTCAGTACTGACCCTCCGACAGTGCAGCACTCCCTCAGTACTGACCCTCTGACAGTGCAGCACTCCCTCAGTACTGACCCTCTGACAGTGCAGCACTCCCTCAGTACTGACCCTCTGACAGTGCAGCACTCCCTCAGTACTGACCCTCCGACAGTGCAGCACTCCCTCAGTACAGACCCTCCAACAGTGCAGCACTCCCTCAGCACTGACCCTCCAACAGTTGCGCGCTCCCTCAGTTTTGACCCTCCGACAGTGCAGCACTCCCTTTGTGATGTATATTATTGTGTGAGAAGCTATGCACTATGTATCAGTTGTCTATTCATTTTTTAAAACATTTATGTTCTGTTCCAGATATACTTGGGTTATAAATCTCGATAAAATTCAAAATGAATGCTATTCTCTACAACATACTCAGGGGCTGCTATTCACTATAGTATACACAGGGACTGCTATTCTCTATAATATACACAGGGACTGCTATTCTCTATAATATACACAGGGACTGCTATTCTCTATAATATACACAGGGGCTGCTATTCTCTATAATATACACAGGGGCTGCTATTCTCTATAATATACACAGGGACTGCTATTCTCTATAACATACAAAGAGGCTGCTATTCTTTATAATATACACAGGGACTG
This sequence comes from Cetorhinus maximus, assembly GCF_964194155.1. Taxonomy (NCBI): domain Eukaryota; kingdom Metazoa; phylum Chordata; class Chondrichthyes; order Lamniformes; family Cetorhinidae; genus Cetorhinus; species Cetorhinus maximus. Next base: position 50,760 of record NW_027597416.1, read on the forward strand.
CTATTCTCTATAATATACACAGGGGCTGCTATTCTCTACAATATACACAGGGGCTGCTATTCTCTATAATATACACAGGGGCTGCTATTCTCTATAATATACACAGGGACTGCTATTCTCTATAATATACACAGGGACTGCTATTCTCTATAATATACACAGGGGCTGCTATTCTCTATAATATACACAGGGGCTGCTATTCTCTATAATATACACAGGGACTGCTATTCTCTATAACATACACAGAGGCTGCTATTCTTTATAATATACGCAGGGACTGCTATTCTCTATAATATACACAGGGGCTGCTATTCTCTATAATATACACAGGGGCTGCTATTCTCTATAATATACACAGGGACTGCGATTCTCTATAACATACACAGAGGCTGCTATTCTCTATAATATACACAGGGACTGCTATTCTCTATAATATACAAAGGGGCTGCTATTCTCTATAATATACACAGGTATGATATACACAGGGGCTGCTATTCTCTATAATATACACAGGGGCTGCTATTCTCTATAATATAAACAGGGGCTGCTATTCTCTATGATATACACAGGGGCTGCTATTCTCTGTAATATACACAGGGACTGCTGTTTTCTGTAATATACACAGTGGCTCCTATTCTCTATAATATACACAGGGGCTGCTATTCTGTATAATATACACAGGGGCTGCTATTCTCTATAATATACACAGTGACTGCTATTCTCTATAATATACACAGAGACTGCTATTCTCTAGAATATACACAGGGGCTGCTATTCTCTGTAATATACACAGGGACTGCTATTCTCTGTAATATACACAGGGACTGTTATTCTCTATAATATACACAGGGACTGCTATTCTCTATAATATACACAGGGGCTGCTATTGTCTATAATATACACAGGGGCTGCTATTCTCTATAATATACACATGGGCTGCTATTCTCTATAATACACACAGGGGATGCTATTCTCTATAAGATACACAGGGACTGCTATTCTCTATATTATACACAGGGGCTGCTATTCTCTATAATATACACAGGGGCTGCTATTCTCTATAATATACACCGGAACTGCTATTCTCTATAATATACACAGGGGCTGCTATTCTCTACAATATACACCGGAACTGCTATTCTCTATAGTATACACAGGGGCTGCTATTGTCTACAGTATACACAGGGACTGCTATTCTCTATAATATACACAGGGGCTGCTATTCTCTGTAATATACACAGGGACTGTTATTCTCTATAATATACACAGGGGCTGCTATTCTCTATAAGATACACAGGGACTGCTATTCTCTACAATATACACAGGGGCTGCTATTCTCTATAATATACACAGGGGATGCTATTCTCTGTAATATACACAGGGACTGTAATTCTCTATAATATACACAGGGACTGCTATTCTCTATATATACACCGGGACTGTTATTCTCTATAATATACAAAGGGGCTGCTATTCTCTATAAGATACACAGGGACTGCTATTCTCTATATTATACACAGGGGCTGCTATTCTCTATAAGATACGCAGGGACTGCTATCCTCTATATTATACACAGGGACTGCTATTTTCTATAATATACACAGGGACTGTTATTCTCTATAATATAAACAGGGGCTGCTATTCTCTATAATATACACAGGGGCTGCTATTCTCTGTAATATACACAGGGACTGCTCTTCTCTGTAATATACACAGTGGCTGCTATTCTCTATAATATACACAGGGGCTGCTACTCTCTGTAATATACACAGGGGCTGCTATTCTATATAATATACACAGAGACTGCTATTCTCTAGAATATACACAGGGGCTGCTATTCTCTGTAATATACACAGGGACTGCTATTCTCTATAATATACACAGGGGCTGCTATTGTCTATAATTTACACAGGGGCTGCTATTCTCTGTAATATACACAGGGACTGTTATTCTCTATAATATACACAGGGACTGCTATTCTCTATAATATACACAGGGGCTGCTATTGTCTATAATATACACAGGGGCTGCTATTCTCTATAATATACACATGGGCTGCTATTCTCTATAATATACACAGGGGATGCTATTCTCTATAAGATACACAGGGACTGCTATTCTCTATATTATACACAGGGGCTGCTATTCTCTATAATATACACAGGGGCTGCTATTCTCTATAATATACAACGGAACTGCTATTCTCTATAATATACACAGGGGCTGCTATTCTCTATAATATACACCGGAACTGCTATTCTCTATAGTATACACAGGGGCTGCTATTGTCTATAGTATACACAGGGACTGCTATTCTTTATAATATACACAGGGGCTGCTATTCTCTGTAATATACACAGGGACTGTTATTCTCTATAATATACACAGGGGCTGCTATTCTCTATAAGATACACAGGGACTGCTATTCTCTCTTATATACACAGGGGCTGCTTTTCTCTATAATATACACAGGGGATGCTATTCTCTGTAATATACACAGGGGCTGCTATTCTCTATAATATACACAGGGACTGCTATTCTCTATATATACACCGGGACTGTTATTCTCTATAATATACAAAGGGGCTGCTATTCTCTATAAGATACACAGGGACTGCTATTCTCTATATTATACACAGGGGCTGCTATTCTCTATAAGATACGCAGGGACTGCTATCCTCTATATTGTACACAGGGACTGCTATTTTCTATAAAATACACAGGGACTGTTATTCTCTAAAATATAAACAGGGGCTGCTATTCTCTATAATATACACAGGGGCTGCTATTCTCTGTAATATACACAGGGACTGCTCTTCACTGTAATATACACAGTGGCTGCTATTCTCTATAATATACACAGGGGCTGCTATTCTCTGTAATATACACAGGGGCTGCTATTCTCTATAATATACACAGAGACTGCTATTCTCTAGAATATACACAGGGGCTGCTATTCTCTGTAATATACACAGGGACTGCTATTCTCTATAATATACACAGGGGCTGCTATTGTCTATAATTTACACAGGGGCTGCTATTCTCTGTAATATACACAGGGACTGTTATTCTCTATAATATACACAGGGACTGCTATTCTCTATAATATACACAGGGGCTGCTATTGTCTATAATGTACACAGGGGCTGCTATTCTCTATAACATACACATGGGCTGCTATTCTCTATAATATACACAGGGGATGCTATTCTCTATAAGATACTCAGGGACTGCTATTCTCTATATTATACAAAGGGGCTGCTATTCTCTATAATATACACAGGGGCTGCTATTCTCTATAATATACACCGGAACTGCTATTCTCTACAATATACACAGGGGCTGCTATTCTCCATAATATACACCGGAACTGCTATTCTCTATAGTATACACAGGGGCTGCTATTGTCTATAGTATAAACAGGGACTGCTATTCTCTATAATATACACAGGGGCTGCTATTCTCTGTAATATACACAGGGACTGTTATTCTCTATAATATACACAGGGGCTGCTAATCTCTATAAGATACACAGGGACATCTATTCTCTATTATATACACAGGGGCTGCTATTCTCTATAATATACACAGGGGATGCTATTCTCTGTAATATACACAGGGGCTGCTATTCTCTATAATATACACAGGGACTGCTATTCTCTATAACATACACAGAGGCTGCTATTCTTTATAATATACACAGGGGCTGCTATTCTCTATAATATACACAGGGGCTGCTATTCTCTATAATATACACAGGGACTGCTATTCTCTATAATATACACAGGGACTGCTATTCTCTATAATATACACAGGGGCTGCTATTCTCTATAATATACACAGGGGCTGCTATTCTCTATAATATACACAGGGACTGCTATTCTCTATAACATACATAGAGGCTGCTATTCTTTATAATATACACAGGGACTGCTATTCTCTATAATATACACAGGGGCTGCTATTCTCTATAATATACACAGGGGCTGCTATTCTCTATAATATACACAGGGACTGCTATTCTCTATAACATACACAGAGGCTGCTATTCTCTATAATATACACAGGGACTGCTATTCTTTATTATATACACAGGGGCTGCTATTCTCTATAATATACACAGGTATGATATACACAGGGGCTGCTATTCTCTATAATATACACAGGGGCTGCTATTCTCTATAATATAAACAGGGGCTGCTATTCTCTATAATATACACAAGGGCTGCTATTCTCTATAATATACACATGGGCTGCTATTCTCTATAATACACACAGGGGATGCTATTCTCTATAAGATACACAGGGACTGCTATTGTCTATAATTTACACAGGGGCTGCTATTCTCTGTAATATACACAGGGACTGTAATTCTCTATAATATACACAGGGACTGCTATTCTCTATAATATACACAGGGACTGCTATTGTCTATAATATACACAGGGGCTGCTATTCTCTATAATATACACATGGGCTGCTATTCTCTATAATACACACAGGGGATGCTATTCTCTATAAGATACACAGGGACTGCTATTCTCTATACTATACACAGGGGCTGCTATTCTCTATAATATACACCGGAACTGCTATTCTCTATAATATACACAGGGGCTGCTATTCTCTATAATATACACCGGAACTGCAATTCTCTATAGTATACACAGGGGCTGCTATTGCCGATAGTCTACACAGGGACTGCTATTCTCTATAATATACACAGGGACTGCTATTCTCTATAATATAAACAGGGGCTGCTATTCTCTATAATATACACAGGGGCTGCTATTCTCTATAATATACACAGGGACTGCTATTCTCTATAACATACACAGAGGCTGCTATTCTTTATAATATACACAGGGACTGCTATTCTCTATAATATACACAGGGGCTGCTATTCTCTATAATATACACAGGGGCTGCTATTCTCTATAATATACACAGGGACTGCTATTCTCAATAACATACACAGAGGCTGCTATTCTCTATAATATACACAGGGACTGCTATTCTCTATAATATACACAGGGGCTGCTATTCTCTATAATATACACAGGTATGATATACACAGGGGCTGCTATGCTCTATAATATACACAGTGGCTGCTGTTTTCTCTAATATACACAGTGGCTGCTATTCTCTATAATATACACAGGGGCTGCTATTCTCTATAATATACACAGGGGCTGCTATTCTCTATAATATACACAGTGACTGCTATTCTCTATAATATACACAGAGACTGCTATTCTCTAGAATATACACAGGGACTGCTATTCTCTATAATATACAAAAGGGATGCTATTGTCTATAATTTACACAGGGGCTGCTATTCTCTGTAATATACACAGGGACTGTTATTCTCTATAATATACACAGGGACTGCTATTCTCTATAATATACACAGGGACTGCCATTGTCTATAATATACACAGGGGCTGCTATTCTCTATAATATACACATGGGCTGCTATTCTCTATAATACACACAGGGGATGCTATTCTCTATAAGATACACAGGGACTGCTATTCTCTATATTATACACAAGAGCTGCTATTCTCTATAATATACACAGGGGCTGCTATTCTCTATAATATACACCGGAACTGCTATTCTCTATAATATACACAGGGGCTGCTATTCTCTATAATATACACCGGAACTGCTATTCTCTATAGTATACACAGGGGCTGCTATTGTCTATAGTATACACAGGGACTGCTATTCTCTATAATATACACAGGGGCTGCTATTCTCTGTAATATACACAGGGACTGTTATTCTCTATAATATACACAGGGGCTGCTATTCTCTATAAGATACACAGGGACTGCTATTCTCTACAATATACACAGGGGCTGCTATTCTCTATAATATACACATGGGCTGCTATTCTCTGTAATATACACAGGGACTGCTCTTCTCTGTAATATACAAAGTGGCGGCTATTCTCTATAATATACACAGGGGCTGCTATTCTCTGTAATATACACAGGGGCTGCTATTCTCTATAATATACACAGAGACTGCAATTCTCTAGAATATAGACAGGGGCTGCTATTCTCTGTAATATACACAGGGACTGCTATTCTCTATAATATACACAGGGGCTGCTATTGTCTATAATTTACACAGGGGCTGCTATTCTCTGTAATATACACAGGGACTGTTATTCTCTATAATATACACAGGGACTGCTATTCTCTATAATATACACAGGGGCTGCTATTGTCTATAATATACACAGGGGCTGCTATTCTCTATAATATACACATGGGCTGCTATTCTCTATAATATACACAGGGGATGCTATTCTCTATAAGATACACAGGGACTGCTATTCTCTATATTATACACAGGGGCTGCTATTCTCTATAATATACACAGGGGCTGCTATTCTCTATAATATACACCGGAACTGCTATTCTCTATAATATACACAGGGGCTGCTATTCTCTATAATATACAACGGAACTGCTATTCTCTATAGTATACACAGGGGCTGCTATTGCCTAGAGTATACACAGGGACTGCTATTCTCTATAATATACACAGGGACTGCTATTCTCTATAATATACACAGGGGCTGCTATTCTCTATAATATACACAGGGGCTGCTATTCTCTATAATATACACAGGGACTGCTATTCTCTGTAACATACACAGAGGCTGCTATTCTTTATAATATACACAGGGACTGCTATTCTCTATAATATACACAGGGGCTGCTATTCTCTATAATATACACAGGGGCTGCTATTCTCTATAATATACACAGGGACTGCTATTCTCAATAACATACACAGAGGCTGCTATTCTCTATAATATACACAGGGACTGCTATTCTCTATAATATACACAGGGGCTGCTATTCTCTATAATATACACAGGTATGATATACACAGGGGCTGCTATTCTCTATAATATACACAGTGGCTGCTATTCTCTATAATATAAACAGGGGCTGCTATTCTCTATAATATACACAGGGACTGCTGTTTTCTGTAATATACACAGTGGCTGCTATTCTCTATAATATACACAGGGGCTGCTATTCTCTATAATATACACAAGGGCAGCTATTCTCTATAATATACACAGTGACTGCTATTCTCTATAATATACACAGAGACTGCTATTCTCTAGAATGTACACAGGGACTGCTATTCTCTATAATATACAAAAGGGATGCTTTTGTCTATAATTTACACAGGGGCTGCTATTCTCTGTAATATACACAGGGACTGTTATTCTCTATAATATACACAGGGACTGCTATTCTCTATAATATACACAGGGACGGCTATTGTCTATAATATACACAGGGGCTGCTATTCTCTATAATATACACATGGGCTGCTATTCTCTATAATACACACAGGGGATGCTATTCTCTATAATACACACAGGGGATGCTATTCTCTATAAGATGCACAGGGACTGCTATTCTCTATACTATACACAGGGGCTGCTATTCTCTATAATATACACCGGAACTGCTATTCTCTATAATATACACAGGGGCTGCTATTCTCTATAATATACACCGGAACTGCAATTCTCTATAGTATACACAGGGGCTGCTATTGCCGATAGTATACACAGGGACTGCTATTCTCTATAATATACACAGGGACTGCTATTCTCTATAATATACACAGGGGCTGCTATTCTCTATAATATACACAGGGGCTGCTATTCTCTATAATATACACAGGGACTGCTATTCTCTATAACATACACAGAGGCTGCTATTCTTTATAATATACACAGGGACTGCTATTCTCTATAATATACACAGGGGCTGCTATTCTCTATAATATACACAGGGGCTGCTATTCTCTATAATATACACAGGGACTGCTATTCTCAATAACATACACAGAGGCTGCTATTCTCTATAATATACACAGGGACTGCTATTCTCTATAATATACACAGGGGCTGCTATTCTCTATAATATACACAGGTATGATATACACAGGGGCTGCTATGCTCTATAATATACACAGTGGCTGCTGTTTTCTGTAATATACACAGTGGCTGCTATTCTCTATAATATACACAGGGGCTGCTATTCTCTATAATATACACAGGGGCTGCTATTCTCTATAATATACACAGTGACTGCTATTCTCTATAATATACACAGAGACTGCTATTCTCTAGAATATACACAGGGACTGCTATTCTCTATAATATACAAAAGGGATGCTATTGTCTATAATTTACACAGGGGCTGCTATTCTCTGTAATATACACAGGGACTGTTATTCTCTATAATATACACAGGGACTGCTATTCTCTATAATATACACAGGGACTGCCATTGTCTATAATATACACAGGGGCTGCTATTCTCAATAATATACACATGGGCTGCTATTCTCTATAATACACACAGGGGATGCTATTCTCTATAAGATACACAGGGACTGCTATTCTCTATATTATACACAAGGGCTGCTATTCTCTATAATATACACAGGGGCTGCTATTCTCTATAATATACACCGGAACTGCTATTCTCTATAATATACACAGGGGCTGCTATTCTCTATAATATACACCGGAACTGCTATTCTCTATAGTATACACAGGGGCTGCTATTGTCTATAGTATACACAGGGACTGCTATTCTCTATAATATACACAGGGGCTGCTATTCTCTGTAATATACACAGGGACTGTTATTCTCTATAATATACACAGGGGCTGCTATTCTCTATAAGATACACAGGGACTGCTATTCTCTACAATATACACAGGGGCTGCTATTCTCTATAATATACACATGGGCTGCTATTCTCTGTAATATACACAGGGACTGCTCTTCTCTGTAATATACAAAGTGGCGGCTATTCTCTATAATATACACAGGGGCTGCTATTCTCTGTAATATACACAGGGGCTGCTATTCTCTATAATATACACAGGTATGATATACACAGGGGCTGCTATTCTCTATAATATACACAGTGGCTGCTATTCTCTATAATATAAACAGGGGCTGCTATTCTCTATAATATACACAGGGACTGCTGTTTTCTGTAATATACACAGTGGCTGCTATTCTCTATAATATACACAGGGGCTGCTATTCTCTATAATATACACAAGGGCAGCTATTCTCTATAATATACACAGTGACTGCTATTCTCTATAATATACACAGAGACTGCTATTCTCTAGAATATACACAGGGACTGCTATTCTCTATAATATACAAAAGGGATGCTTTTGTCTATAATTTACACAGGGGCTGCTATTCTCTGTAATATACACAGGGACTGTTATTCTCTATAATATACACAGGGACTGCTATTCTCTATAATATACACAGGGACGGCTATTGTCTATAATATACACAGGGGCTGCTATTCTCTATAATATACACATGGGCTGCTATTCTCTATAATACACACAGGGGATGCTATTCTCTGTAATACACACAGGGGATGCTATTCTCTATAAGATACACAGGGACTGCTATTCTCTATACTATACACAGGGGCTGCTATTCTCTATAATATACACCGGAACTGCTATTCTCTATAATATACACAGGGGCTGCTATTCTCTATAATATACACCGGAACTGCAATTCTCTATAGTATACACAGGGGCTGCTATTGCCGATAGTATACACAGGGACTGCTATTCTCTATAATATACACAGGGACTGCTATTCTCTATAATATACACAGGGGCTGCTATTCTCTATAATATACACAGGGGCTGCTATTCTCTATAATATACACAGGGACTGCTATTCTCTATAACATACACAGAGGCTGCTATTCTTTATAATATACACAGGGACTGCTATTCTCTATAATATACACAGGGGCTGCTATTCTCTATAATATACACAGGGGCTGCTATTCTCTATAATATACACAGGGACTGCTATTCTCAATAACATACACAGAGGCTGCTATTCTCTATAATATACACAGGGACTGCTATTCTCTATAATATACACAGGGGCTGCTATTCTCTATAATATACACAGGTATGATATACACAGGGGCTGCTATGCTCTATAATATACACAGTGGCTGCTGTTTTCTGTAATATACACAGTGGCTGCTATTCTCTATAATATACACAGGGGCTGCTATTCTCTATAATATACACAGGGGCTGCTATTCTCTATAATATACACAGTGACTGCTATTCTCTATAATATACACAGAGACTGCTATTCTCTAGAATATACACAGGGACTGCTATTCTCTATAATATACAAAAGGGATGCTATTGTCTATAATTTACACAGGGGCTGCTATTCTCTGTAATATACACAGGGACTGTTATTCTCTATAATATACACAGGGACTGCTATTCTCTATAATATACACAGGGACTGCCATTGTCTATAATATACACAGGGGCTGCTATTCTCTATAATATACACATGGGCTGCTATTCTCTATAATACACACAGGGGATGCTATTCTCTATAAGATACACAGGGACTGCTATTCTCTATATTATACACAAGGGCTGCTATTCTCTATAATATACACAGGGGCTGCTATTCTCTATAATATACACCGGAACTGCTATTCTCTATAATATACACAGGGGCTGCTATTCTCTATAATATACACCGGAACTGCTATTCTCTATAGTATACACAGGGGCTGCTATTGTCTATAGTATACACAGGGACTGCTATTCTCTATAATATACACAGGGGCTGCTATTCTCTGTAATATACACAGGGACTGTTATTCTCTATAATATACACAGGGGCTGCTATTCTCTATAAGATACACAGGGACTGCTATTCTCTACAATATACACAGGGGCTGCTATTCTCTATAATATACACATGGGCTGCTATTCTCTGTAATATACACAGGGACTGCTCTTCTCTGTAATATACAAAGTGGCGGCTATTCTCTATAATATACACAGGGGCTGCTATTCTCTGTAATATACACAGGGGCTGCTATTCTCTATAATATACACAGAGACTGCAATTCTCTAGAATATAGACAGGGGCTGCTATTCTCTGTAATATACACTGGGACTGCTATTCTCTATAATATACACAGGGGCTGCTATTGTCTATAATTTACACAGGGGCTGCTATTCTCTGTAATATACACAGGGACTGTTATTCTCTATAATATACACAGGGACTGCTATTCTCTATAATATACACAGGGGCTGCTATTGTCTATAATATACACAGGGGCTGCTATTCTCTATAATATACACATGGGCTGCTATTCTCTATAATATACACAGGGGATGCTATTCTCTATAAGATACACAGGGACTGCTATTCTCTATATTATACACAGGGGCTGCTATTCTCTATAATATACACAGGGGCTGCTATTCTCTATAATATACACCGGAACTGCTATTCTCTATAATATACACAGGGGCTGCTATTCTCTATAATATACAACGGAACTGCAATTCTCTATAGTATACACAGGGGCTGCTATTGCCTATAGTATACACAGGGACTGCTATTCTCTATAATATACACAGGGACTGCTATTCTCTATAATATACACAGGGGCTGCTATTCTCTATAATATACACAGGGGCTGCTATTCTCTATAATATACACAGGGACTGCTATTCTCTATAACATACACAGAGGCTGCTATTCTTTATAATATACACAGGGACTGCTATTCTCTATAATATACACAGGGGCTGCTATTCTCTATAATATACACAGGGGCTGCTATTCTCTATAATATACACAGGGACTGCTATTCTCAATAACATACACAGAGGCTGCTATTCTCTATAATATACACAGGGACTGCTATTCTCTATAATATACACAGGGGCTGCTATTCTCTATAATATACACAGGTATGATATACACAGGGGCTGCTATTCTCTATAATATACACAGTGGCTGCTATTCTCTATAATATAAACAGGGGCTGCTATTCTCTATAATATACACAGGGACTGCTGTTTTCTGTAATATACACAGTGGCTGCTATTCTCTATAATATACACAGGGGCTGCTATTCTCTATAATATACACAGGGGCAGCTATTCTCTATAATATACACAGTGACTGCTATTCTCTATAATATACACAGAGACTGCTATTCTCTAGAATATACACAGGGACTGCTATTCTCTATAATATACAAAAGGGATGCTTTTGTCTATAATTTACACAGGGGCTGCTATTCTCTGTAATATACACAGGGACTGTTATTCTCTATAATACACACAGGGACTGCTATTCTCTATAATATACACAGGGACGGCTATTGTCTATAATATACACAGGGGCTGCTATTCTCTATAATATACACATGGGCTGCTATTCTCTATAATACACACAGGGGATGCTATTCTCTATAATATACACATGGGCTGCTATTCTCTATAATACATACAGGGGATGCTATTCTCTAAAAGATACACAGGGACTGCTATTGTCTATAATTTACACAGGGGCTGCTATTCTCTGTAATATACACAGGGACTGTAATTCTCTATAATATACACAGGGACTGCTATTCTCTATAATATACACAGGGACTGCTATTGTCTATAATATACACAGGGGCTGCTATTCTCTATAATATACACATGGGCTGCTATTCTCTATAATACACACAGGGGATGCTATTCTCTATAAGATACACAGGGACTGCTATTCTCTATACTATACACAGGGGCTGCTATTCTCTATAATATACACCGGAACTGCTATTCTCTATAATATACACAGGGGCTGCTATTCTCTATAATATACACCGGAACTGCAATTCTCTATAGTATACACAGGGACTGCTATTGCCGATAGTCTACACAGGGACTGCTATTCTCTATAATATACACAGGGACTGCTATTCTCTATAATATAAACAGGGGCTGCTATTCTCTATAATATACACAGGGGCTGCTATTCTCTATAATATACACAGGGACTGCTATTCTCTATAACATACACAGAGGCTGCTATTCTTTATAATATACACAGGGACTGCTATTCTCTATAATATACACAGGGGCTGCTATTCTCTATAATATACACAGGGGCTGCTATTCTCTATAATATACACAGGGACTGCTATTCTCAATAACATACACAGAGGCTGCTATTCTCTATAATATACACAGGGACTGCTATTCTCTATAATATACACAGGGGCTGCTATTCTCTATAATATACACAGGTATGATATACACAGGGGCTGCTATGCTCTATAATATACACAGTGGCTGCTGTTTTCTGTAATATACACAGTGGCTGCTATTCTCTATAATATACACAGGGGCTGCTATTCTCTATAATATACACAGGGGCTGCTATTCTCTATAATATACACAGTGACTGCTATTCTCTATAATATACACAGAGACTGCTATTCTCTAGAATATACACAGGGACTGCTATTCTCTATAATATACAAAAGGGATGCTATTGTCTATAATTTACACAGGGGCTGCTATTCTCTGTAATATACACAGGGACTGTTATTCTCTATAATATACACAGGGACTGCTATTCTCTATAATATACACAGGGACTGCCATTGTCTATAATATACACAGGGGCTGCTATTCTCTATAATATACACATGGGCTGCTATTCTCTATAATACACACAGGGGATGCTATTCTCTATAAGATACACAGGGACTGCTATTCTCTATATTATACACAAGAGCTGCTATTCTCTATAATATACACAGGGGCTGCTATTCTCTATAATATACACCGGAACTGCTATTCTCTATAATATACACAGGGGCTGCTATTCTCTATAATATACACCGGAACTGCTATTCTCTATAGTATACACAGGGGCTGCTATTGTCTATAGTATACACAGGGACTGCTATTCTCTATAATATACACAGGGGCTGCTATTCTCTGTAATATACACAGGGACTGTTATTCTCTATAATATACACAGGGGCTGCTATTCTCTATAAGATACACAGGGACTGCTATTCTCTACAATATACACAGGGGCTGCTATTCTCTATAATATACACATGGGCTGCTATTCTCTGTAATATACACAGGGACTGCTCTTCTCTGTAATATACAAAGTGGCGGCTATTCTCTATAATATACACAGGGGCTGCTATTCTCTGTAATATACACAGGGGCTGCTATTCTCTATAATATACACAGAGACTGCAATTCTCTAGAATATAGACAGGGGCTGCTATTCTCTGTAATATACACAGGGACTGCTATTCTCTATAATATACACAGGGGCTGCTATTGTCTATAATTTACACAGGGGCTGCTATTCTCTGTAATATACACAGGGACTGTTATTCTCTATAATATACACAGGGACTGCTATTCTCTATAATATACACAGGGGCTGCTATTGTCTATAATATACACAGGGGCTGCTATTCTCTATAATATACACATGGGCTGCTATTCTCTATAATATACACAGGGGATGCTATTCTCTATAAGATACACAGGGACTGCTATTCTCTATATTATACACAGGGGCTGCTATTCTCTATAATATACACAGGGGCTGCTATTCTCTATAATATACACCGGAACTGCTATTCTCTATAATATACACAGGGGCTGCTATTCTCTATAATATACAACGGAACTGCTATTCTCTATAGTATACACAGGGGCTGCTATTGCCTATAGTATACACAGGGACTGCTATTCTCTATAATATACACAGGGACTGCTATTCTCTATAATATACACAGGGGCTGCTATTCTCTATAATATACACAGGGGCTGCTATTCTCTATAATATACACAGGGACTGCTATTCTCTGTAACATACACAGAGGCTGCTATTCTTTATAATATACACAGGGACTGCTATTCTCTATAATATACACAGGGGCTGCTATTCTCTATAATATACACAGGGGCTGCTATTCTCTATAATATACACAGGGACTGCTATTCTCAATAACATACACAGAGGCTGCTATTCTCTATAATATACACAGGGACTGCTATTCTCTATAATATACACAGGGGCTGCTATTCTCTATAATATACACAGGTATGATATACACAGGGGCTGCTATTCTCTATAATATACACAGTGGCTGCTATTCTCTATAATATAAACAGGGGCTGCTATTCTCTATAATATACACAGGGACTGCTGTTTTCTGTAATATACACAGTGGCTGCTATTCTCTATAATATACACAGGGGCTGCTATTCTCTATAATATACACAAGGGCAGCTATTCTCTATAATATACACAGTGACTGCTATTCTCTATAATATACACAGAGACTGCTATTCTCTAGAATATACACAGGGACTGCTATTCTCTATAATATACAAAGGGGATGCTTTTGTCTATAATTTACACAGGGGCTGCTATTCTCTGTAATATACACAGGGACTGTTATTCTCTATAATATACACAGGGACTGCTATTCTCTATAATATACACAGGGACGGCTATTGTCTATAATATACACAGGGGCTGCTATTCTCTATAATATACACATGGGCTGCTATTCTCTATAATACACACAGGGGATGCTATTCTCTATAATACACACAGGGGATGCTATTCTCTATAAGATACACAGGGACTGCTATTCTCTATACTATACACAGGGGCTGCTATTCTCTATAATATACACCGGAACTGCTATTCTCTATAATATACACAGGGGCTGCTATTCTCTATAATATACACCGGAACTGCAATTCTCTATAGTATACACAGGGGCTGCTATTGCCGATAGTATACACAGGGACTGCTATTCTCTATAATATACACAGGGACTGCTATTCTCTATAATATACACAGGGGCTGCTATTCTCTATAATATACACAGGGGCTGCTATTCTCTATAATATACACAGGGACTGCTATTCTCTATAACATACACAGAGGCTGCTATTCTTTATAATATACACAGGGACTGCTATTCTCTATAATATACACAGGGGCTGCTATTCTCTATAATATACACAGGGGCTGCTATTCTCTATAATATACACAGGGACTGCTATTCTCAATAACATACACAGAGGCTGCTATTCTCTATAATATACACAGGGACTGCTATTCTCTATAATATACACAGGGGCTGCTATTCTCTATAATATACACAGGTATGATATACACAGGGGCTGCTATGCTCTATAATATACACAGTGGCTGCTGTTTTCTGTAATATACACAGTGGCTGCTATTCTCTATAATATACACAGGGGCTGCTATTCTCTATAATATACACAGGGGCTGCTATTCTCTATAATATACACAGTGACTGCTATTCTCTATAATATACACAGAGACTGCTATTCTCTAGAATATACACAGGGACTGCTATTCTCTATAATATACAAAAGGGATGCTATTGTCTATAATTTACACAGGGGCTGCTATTCTCTGTAATATACACAGGGACTGTTATTCTCTATAATATACACAGGGACTGCTATTCTCTATAATATACACAGGGACTGCCATTGTCTATAATATACACAGGGGCTGCTATTCTCTATAATATACACATGGGCTGCTATTCTCTATAATACACACAGGGGATGCTATTCTCTATAAGATACACAGGGACTGCTATTCTCTATATTATACACAAGGGCTGCTATTCTCTATAATATACACAGGGGCTGCTATTCTCTATAATATACACCGGAACTGCTATTCTCTATAATATACACAGGGGCTGCTATTCTCTATAATATACACCGGAACTGCTATTCTCTATAGTATACACAGGGGCTGCTATTGTCTATAGTATACACAGGGACTGCTATTCTCTATAATATACACAGGGGCTGCTATTCTCTGTAATATACACAGGGACTGTTATTCTCTATAATATACACAGGGGCTGCTATTCTCTATAAGATACACAGGGACTGCTATTCTCTACAATATACACAGGGGCTGCTATTCTCTATAATATACACATGGGCTGCTATTCTCTGTAATATACACAGGGACTGCTCTTCTCTGTAATATACAAAGTGGCGGCTATTCTCTATAATATACACAGGGGCTGCTATTCTCTGTAATATACACAGGGGCTGCTATTCTCTATAATATACACAGGTATGATATACACAGGGGCTGCTATTCTCTATAATATACACAGTGGCTGCTATTCTCTATAATATAAACAGGGGCTGCTATTCTCTATAATATACACAGGGACTGCTGTTTTCTGTAATATACACAGTGGCTGCTATTCTCTATAATATACACAGGGGCTGCTATTCTCTATAATATACACAAGGGCAGCTATTCTCTATAATATACACAGTGACTGCTATTCTCTATAATATACACAGAGACTGCTATTCTCTAGAATATACACAGGGACTGCTATTCTCTATAATATACAAAAGGGATGCTTTTGTCTATAATTTACACAGAGGCTGCTATTCTCTGTAATATACACAGGGACTGTTATTCTCTATAATATACACAGGGACTGCTATTCTCTATAATATACACAGGGACGGCTATTGTCTATAATATACACAGGGGCTGCTATTCTCTATAATATACACATGGGCTGCTATTCTCTATAATACACACAGGGGATGCTATTCTCTATAATACACACAGGGGATGCTATTCTCTATAAGATACACAGGGACTGCTATTCTCTATACTATACACAGGGGCTGCTATTCTCTATAATATACACCGGAACTGCTATTCTCTATAATATACACAGGGGCTGCTATTCTCTATAATATACACCGGAACTGCAATTCTCTATAGTATACACAGGGGCTGCTATTGCCGATAGTATACACAGGGACTGCTATTCTCTATAATATACACAGGGACTGCTATTCTCTATAGTATACACAGGGGCTGCTATTCTCTATAATATACACAGGGGCTGCTATTCTCTATAATATACACAGGGACTGCTATTCTCTATAACATACACAGAGGCTGCTATTCTTTATAATATACACAGGGACTGCTATTCTCTATAATATACACAGGGGCTGCTATTCTCTATAATATACACATGGGCTGCTATTCTCTATAATACACACAGGGGATGCTATTCTCTATAAGATACACAGGGACTGCTATTCTCTATATTATACACAAGGGCTGCTATTCTCTATAATATACACAGGGGCTGCTATTCTCTATAATATACACCGGAACTGCTATTCTCTATAATATACACAGGGGCTGCTATTCTCTATAATATACACCGGAACTGCTATTCTCTATAGTATACACAGGGGCTGCTATTGTCTATAGTATACACAGGGACTGCTATTCTCTATAATATACACAGGGGCTGCTATTCTCTGTAATATACACAGGGACTGTTATTCTCTATAATATACACAGGGGCTGCTATTCTCTATAAGATACACAGGGACTGCTATTCTCTACAATATACACAGGGGCTGCTATTCTCTATAATATACACATGGGCTGCTATTCTCTGTAATATACACAGGGACTGCTCTTCTCTGTAATATACAAAGTGGCGGCTATTCTCTATAATATACACAGGGGCTGCTATTCTCTGTAATATACACAGGGGCTGCTATTCTCTATAATATACACAGAGACTGCAATTCTCTAGAATATAGACAGGGGCTGCTATTCTCTGTAATATACACAGGGACTGCTATTCTCTATAATATACACAGGGGCTGCTATTGTCTATAATTTACACAGGGGCTGCTATTCTCTGTAATATACACAGGGACTGTTATTCTCTATAATATACACAGGGACTGCTATTCTCTATAATATACACAGGGGCTGCTATTGTCTATAATATACACAGGGGCTGCTATTCTCTATAATATACACATGGGCTGCTATTCTCTATAATATACACAGGGGATGCTATTCTCTATAAGATACACAGGGACTGCTATTCTCTATATTATACACAGGGGCTGCTATTCTCTATAATATACACAGGGGCTGCTATTCTCTATAATATACACCGGAACTGCTATTCTCTATAATATACACAGGGGCTGCTATTCTCTATAATATACAACGGAACTGCTATTCTCTATAGTATACACAGGGGCTGCTATTGCCTATAGTATACACAGGGACTGCTATTCTCTATAATATACACAGGGACTGCTATTCTCTATAATATACACAGGGGCTGCTATTCTCTATAATATACACAGGGGCTGCTATTCTCTATAATATACACAGGGACTGCTATTCTCTATAACATACACAGAGGCTGCTATTCTTTATAATATACACAGGGACTGCTATTCTCTATAATATACACAGGGGCTGCTATTCTCTATAATATACACAGGGGCTGCTATTCTCTATAATATACACAGGGACTGCTATTCTCAATAACATACACAGAGGCTGCTATTCTCTATAATATACACAGGGACTGCTATTCTCTATAATATACACAGGGGCTGCTATTCTCTATAATATACACAGGTATGATATACACAGGGGCTGCTATTCTCTATAATATACACAGTGGCTGCTATTCTCTATAATATAAACAGGGGCTGCTATTCTCTATAATATACACAGGGACTGCTGTTTTCTGTAATATACACAGTGGCTGCTATTCTCTATAATATACACAGGGGCTGCTATTCTCTATAATATACACAGGGGCAGCTATTCTCTATAATATACACAGTGACTGCTATTCTCTATAATATACACAGAGACTGCTATTCTCTAGAATATACACAGGGACTGCTATTCTCTATAATATACAAAAGGGATGCTTTTGTCTATAATTTACACAGGGGCTGCTATTCTCTGTAATATACACAGGGACTGTTATTCTCTATAATATACACAGGGACTGCTATTCTCTATAATATACACAGGGACGGCTATTGTCTATAATATACACAGGGGCTGCTATTCTCTATAATATACACATGGGCTGCTATTCTCTATAATACACACAGGGGATGCTATTCTCTATAAGATACACAGGGACTGCTATTCTCTATATTATACACAGGGGCTGCTATTCTCTATAATATACACAGGGGCTGCTATTCTCTATAATATACACCGGAACTGCTATTCTCTATAATATACACAGGGGCTGCCATTCTCTATAATATACACCGGAACTGCTATTCTCTATAGTATACACAGGGGCTGCTATTGTCTATAGTATACACAGGGACTGCTATTCTCTATAATATACACAGGGGCTGCTATTCTCTGTAATATACACAGGGACTGTTATTCTCTATAATATACACAGGGGCTGCTATTCTCTATAAGATACACAGGGACTGCTATTCTCTACAATATACACAGGGGCTGCTATTCTCTATAATATACACATGGGCTGCTATTCTATGTAATATACACAGGGACTGCTCTTCTCTGTAATATACAAAGTGGCGGCTATTCTCTATAATATACACAGGGGCTGCTATTCTCTGTAATATACACAGGGGCTGCTATTCTCTATAATATTCACAGAGACTGCAATTCTCTAGAATATACACAGGGGCTGCTATTCTCTGTAATATACACAGGGACTGCTATTCTCTATAATATACACAGGGGCTGCTATTGTCTATAATTTACACAGGGGCTGCTATTCTCTGTAATATACACAGGGACTGTTATTCTCTATAATATACACAGGGACTGCTATTCTCTATAATATACACAGGGGCTGCTATTGTCTATAATATACACAGGGGCTGCTATTCTCTATAATATACACATGGGCTGCTATTCTCTATAATATACACAGGGGATGCTATTCTCTATAAGATACACAGGGACTGCTATTCTCTATATTATACACAGGGGCTGCTATTCTCTATAATATACACCGGAACAGCTATTCTCTATAGTATACACAGGGGCTGCTATTGTCTATAGTATACACAGGGACTGCTATTCTCTATTATATACACAGGGGCTGCTATTCTCTATAATATACACAGGGGCTGCTATTCTCTATAAGATACGCAGGGAGTGCTATCCTCTATATTATACAAAGGGACTGCTATTTTCTATAATATACACAGGGACTGTTATTCTCTATAATATACACAGGGGCTGCTATTCTCTATAAGATACACAGGGACTGCTATCCTCTATAATATACACAGGGACTGCTATTCTCTATAATATACACAGGGGCTGCTATTGTCTATAATATACACAGGGGCTGCTATTCTCTATAATATACACATGGGCTGCTATTCTCTATAATATACACAGGGGATGCTATTCTCTATAAGATACACAGGGACTGCTATTCTCTATATTATACACAGGGGCTGCTATTCTCTATAATATACACAGGGGCTGCTATTCTCTATAATATACACCGGAACTGCTATTCTCTATAATATACACAGAGGCTGCTATTCTCTATAATATACACCGGAACTGCTATTCTCTATAGTATACACAGGGGCTGCTTTTGTCTATAGTATACACAGGGACTGCTATTCTCTATAATATACACAGGGGCTGCTATTCTCTGTAATATACACAGGGACTGTTATTCTCTATAATATACACAGGGGCTGCTATTCTCTATAAGATACACAGGGACTGCTATTCTCTCTTATATACACAGGGGCTGCTATTCTCTATAATATACACATGGGATGCTATTCTCTGTAATACACACAGGGGATGCTATTCTCTATAAGATACACAGGGACTGCTATTCTCTATACTATACACAGGGGCTGCTATTCTCTATAATATACACCGGAACTGCTATTCTCTATAATATACACAGGGGCTGCTATTCTCTATAATATACACCGGAACTGCAATTCTCTATAGTATACACAGGGGCTGCTATTGCCGATAGTATACACAGGGACTGCTATTCTCTATAATATACACAGGGACTGCTATTCTCTGTAATATACACAGGGGCTGCTATTCTCTATAATATACACAGGGGCTGCTATTCTCTATAATATACACAGGGACTGCTATTCTCTATAACATACACAGAGGCTGCTATTCTTTATAATATACACAGGGACTGCTATTCTCTATAATATACACAGGGGCTGCTATTCTCTATAATATACACAGGGGCTGCTATTCTCTATAATATACACAGGGACTGCTATTCTCAATAACATACACAGAGGCTGCTATTCTCTATAATATACACAGGGACTGCTATTCTCTATAATATACACAGGGGCTGCTATTCTCTATAATATACACAGGTATGATATACACAGGGGCTGCTATGCTCTATAATATACACAGTGGCTGCTGTTTTCTGTAATATACACAGTGGCTGCTATTCTCTATAATATACACAGGGGCTGCTATTCTCTATAATATACACAGGGGCTGCTATTCTCTATAATATACACAGTGACTGCTATTCTCTATAATATACACAGAGACTGCTATTCTCTAGAATATACACAGGGACTGCTATTCTCTATAATATACAAAAGGGATGCTATTGTCTATAATTTACACAGGGGCTGCTATTCTCTGTAATATACACAGGGACTGTTATTCTCTATAATATACACAGGGACTGCTATTCTCTATAATATACACAGGGACTGCCATTGTCTATAATATACACAGGGGCTGCTATTCTCTATAATATACACATGGGCTGCTATTCTCTATAATACACACAGGGGATGCTATTCTCTATAAGATACACAGGGACTGCTATTCTCTATATTATACACAAGGGCTGCTATTCTCTATAATATACACAGGGGCTGCTATTCTCTATAATATACACCGGAACTGCTATTCTCTATAATATACACAGGGGCTGCTATTCTCTATAATATACACCGGAACTGCTATTCTCTATAGTATACACAGGGGCTGCTATTGTCTATAGTATACACAGGGACTGCTATTCTCTATAATATACACAGGGGCTGCTATTCTCTGTAATATACACAGGGACTGTTATTCTCTATAATATACACAGGGGCTGCTATTCTCTATAAGATACACAGGGACTGCTATTCTCTACAATATACACAGGGGCTGCTATTCTCTATAATATACACATGGGCTGCTATTCTCTGTAATATACACAGGGACTGCTCTTCTCTGTAATATACAAAGTGGCGGCTATTCTCTATAATATACACAGGGGCTGCTATTCTCTGTAATATACACAGGGGCTGCTATTCTCTATAATATACACAGAGACTGCAATTCTCTAGAATATAGACAGGGGCTGCTATTCTCTGTAATATACACAGGGACTGCTATTCTCTATAATATACACAGGGGCTGCTATTGTCTATAATTTACACAGGGGCTGCTATTCTCTGTAATATACACAGGGACTGTTATTCTCTATAATATACACAGGGGCTGCTATTCTCTATAATATACACAGGGGCTGCTATTGTCTATAATATACACAGGGGCTGCTATTCTCTATAATATACACATGGGCTGCTATTCTCTATAATATACACAGGGGATGCTATTCTCTATAAGATACACAGGGACTGCTATTCTCTATATTATACACAGGGGCTGCTATTCTCTATAATATACACAGGGGCTGCTATTCTCTATAATATACACCGGAACTGCTATTCTCTATAATATACACAGGGGCTGCTATTCTCTATAATATACAACGGAACTGCTATTCTCTATAGTATACACAGGGGCTGCTATTGCCTATAGTATACACAGGGACTGCTATTCTCTATAATATACACAGGGACTGCTATTCTCTATAATATACACAGGGGCTGCTATTCTCTATAATATACACAGGGGCTGCTATTCTCTATAATATACACAGGGACTGCTATTCTCTATAACATACACAGAGGCTGCTATTCTTTATAATATACACAGGGACTGCTATTCTCTATAATATACACAGGGGCTGCTATTCTCTATAATATACACAGGGGCTGCTATTCTCTATAATATACACAGGGACTGCTATTCTCAATAACATACACAGAGGCTGCTATTCTCTATAATATACACAGGGACTGCTATTCTCTATAATATACACAGGGGCTGCTATTCTCTATAATATACACAGGTATGATATACACAGGGGCTGCTATTCTCTATAATATACACAGTGGCTGCTATTCTCTATAATATAAACAGGGGCTGCTATTCTCTATAATATACACAGGGACTGCTGTTTTCTGTAATATACACAGTGGCTGCTATTCTCTATAATATACACAGGGGCTGCTATTCTCTATAATATACACAGGGGCAGCTATTCTCTATAATATACACAGTGACTGCTATTCTCTATAATATACACAGAGACTGCTATTCTCTAGAATATACACAGGGACTGCTATTCTCTATAATATACAAAAGGGATGCTTTTGTCTATAATTTACACAGGGGCTGCTATTCTCTGTAATATACACAGGGACTGTTATTCTCTATAATATACACAGGGACTGCTATTCTCTATAATATACACAGGGACGGCTATTGTCTATAATATACACAGGGGCTGCTATTCTCTATAATATACACATGGGCTGCTATTCTCTATAATACACACAGGGGATGCTATTCTCTATAAGATACACAGGGACTGCTATTCTCTATATTATACACAGGGGCTGCTATTCTCTATAATATACACAGGGGCTGCTATTCTCTATAATATACACCGGAACTGCTATTCTCTATAATATACACAGGGGCTGCCATTCTCTATAATATACACCGGAACTGCTATTCTCTATAGTATACACAGGGGCTGCTATTGTCTATAGTATACACAGGGACTGCTATTCTCTATAATATACACAGGGGCTGCTATTCTCTGTAATATACACAGGGACTGTTATTCTCTATTTTATACACAGGGGCTGCTATTCTCTATAAGATACACAGGGACTGCTATTCTCTACAATATACACAGGGGCTGCTATTCTCTATAATATACACATGGGCTGCTATTCTCTGTAATATACACAGGGACTGCTCTTCTCTGTAATATACAAAGTGGCGGCTATTCTCTATAATATACACAGGGGCTGCTATTCTCTGTAATATACACAGGGGCTGCTATTCTCTATAATATTCACAGAGACTGCAATTCTCTAGAATATACACAGGGGCTGCTATTCTCTGTAATATACACAGGGACTGCTATTCTCTATAATATACACAGGGGCTGCTATTGTCTATAATTTACACAGGGGCTGCTATTCTCTGTAATATACACAGGGACTGTTATTCTCTATAATATACACAGGGACTGCTATTCTCTATAATATACACAGGGGCTGCTATTGTCTATAATATACACAGGGGCTGCTATTCTCTATAATATACACATGGGCTGCTATTCTCTATAATATACACAGGGGATGCTATTCTCTATAAGATACACAGGGACTGCTATTCTCTATATTATACACAGGGGCTGCTATTCTCTATAATATACACCGGAACAGCTATTCTCTATAGTATACACAGGGGCTGCTATTGTCTATAGTATACACAGGGACTGCTATTCTCTATTATATACACAGGGGCTGCTATTCTCTATAATATACACAGGGGCTGCTATTCTCTATAAGATACGCAGGGAGTGCTATCCTCTATATTATACAAAGGGACTGCTATTTTCTATAATATACACAGGGACTGTTATTCTCTATAATATACACAGGGGCTGCTATTCTCTATAAGATACACAGGGACTGCTATCCTCTATAATATACACAGGGACTGCTATTCTCTATAATATACACAGGGGCTGCTATTGTCTATAATATACACAGGGGCTGCTATTCTCTATAATATACACATGGGCTGCTATTCTCTATAATATACACAGGGGATGCTATTCTCTATAAGATACACAGGGACTGCTATTCTCTATATTATACACAGGGGCTGCTATTCTCTATAATATACACAGGGGCTGCTATTCTCTATAATATACACCGGAACTGCTATTCTCTATAATATACACAGAGGCTGCTATTCTCTATAATATACACCGGAACTGCTATTCTCTATAGTATACACAGGGGCTGCTTTTGTCTATAGTATACACAGGGACTGCTATTCTCTATAATATACACAGGGGCTGCTATTCTCTGTAATATACACAGGGACTGTTATTCTCTATAATATACACAGGGGCTGCTATTCTCTATAAGATACACAGGGACTGCTATTCTCTCTTATATACACAGGGGCTGCTATTCTCTATAATATACACAGGGGATGCTATTCTCTGTAATATACACAGGGGCTGCTATTCTCTATAATATACACAGGGACTGCTATTCTCTATATATACACCGGGACTGTTATTCTCTATAATATACAAAGGGGCTGCTATTCTCTATAAGATACACAGGGACTGCTATTCTCTATATTATACACAGGGGCTGCTATTCTCTATAAGATACGCAGGGACTGCTATCCTCTATATTGTACAAAGGGACTGCTATTTTCTATAATATACACAGGGACTGTTATTCTCTATAATATAAACAGGGGCTGCTATTCTCTATAATATACACAGGGGCTGCTATTCTCTGTAATATACACAAGGACTGCTCTTCACTGTAATATACACAGTGGCTGCTATTCTCTATAATATACACAGGGGCTGCTATTCTCTGTAATATACACAGGGGCTGCTATTCTCTATAATATACACAGAGACTGCTATTCTCTAGAATATACACAGGGGCTGCAATTGTCTGTAATATACACAGGGACTGCTATTCTCTATAATATACACAGGGGCTGCTATTGTCTATAATTTACACAGGGGCTGCTATTCTCTGTAATATACACAGGGACTGTTATTCTCTATAATATACACAGGGACTGCTATTCTCTATAATATACACAGGGGCTGCTATTCTCTATAATATACACAGGGGATGCTATTCTCTATAAGATACTCAGGGACTGCTATTCTCTATATTATACAAAGGGGCTGCTATTCTCTATAATATACACAGGGGCTGCTATTCTCTATAATATACATCGGAACTGCTATTCTCTATAATATACACAGGGGCTGCTATTCTCTATAATATACACCGGAACTGCAATTCTCTGTAGTATACACAGGGGCTGCTATTGTCTATAGTATAAACAGGGACTGCTATTCTCTATAATATACACAGGGGCTGCTATTCTCTGTAATATACACAGGGACTGTTATTCTCTATAATAGACACAGGGGCTGCTATTCTCTATAAGATACACAGGGACATCTATTCTCTATTATATACACAGGGGCTGCTATTCTCTATAATATACACAGGGGATGCTATTCTCTGTAATATACACAGGGGCTGCTATTCTCTATAATATACACAGGGACTGCTATTCTCTATAACATACACAGAGGCTGCTATTCTTTATAATATACACAGGGGCTGCTATTCTCTATAATATAGACAGGGGCTGCTATTCTCTATAATATACACAGGGACTGCTTTTCTCTATAATATACACAGGGACTGCTATTCTCTATAATATACAAGGGGCTGCTATTCTCTATAATATACACAGGGGCTGCTATTCTGTATAATATACACAGGGACTGCTATTCTCTATAACATACATAGAGGCTGCTATTCTTTATAATATAGACAGGGACTGCTATTCTCTATAATATACACAGGGGCTGCTATTCTCTATAATATACACAGGGGCTGCTATTCTCTATAATATACACAGGGACTGCTATTCTCTATAACATACACAGAGGCTGCTATTCCCTATAATATACACAGGGACTGCTATTCTTTATTATATACACAGGGGCTGCTATTCTCTATAATATACACAGGTATGATATACACAGGGGCTGCTATTCTCTATAATATACACAGGGGCTGCTATTCTCTATAATATAAACAGGGGCTGCTATTCTCTATAATATACACAAGGGCTGCTATTCTCAGTAATATACACAGGGACTGCTGTTTTCTGTAATATACACAGTGGCTGCTATTCTCTATAATATACACAGGGGCTGCTATTCTCTATAATATACACAGGGGCTGCTATTCTCTATAATATACACAGTGACTGCTATTCTCTATAATATACACAGAGACTGCTATTCTCTAGAATATACAGAGGGGCTGCTCTTCTCTGTAATATACACAGGGACTGCTATTCTCTATTATATACACAGGGGCTGCTATTATCTATAATTTACACAGGGGCTGCTATTCTCTGTAATATACACAGGGACTGTTATTCTCTATAATATACACAAGGACTGCTATTCTCTATAATATACACAGGGACTGCTATTGTCTATAATATACACAGGGGCTGCTATTCTCTATAATATACACATGGGCTGCTATTCTCTATAATACACACAGGGGATGCTATTCTCTATAAGATACACAGGGACTGCTATTCTCTATACTATACACAGGGGCTGCTATTCTCTATAATATACACAGGGGCTGCTATTCTCTATAATATACACCGGAACTGCTATTCTCTATAATATACACAGGGGCTGCTATTCTCTATAATATACACCGGAACTGCTATTCTCTATAACATACACAGAGGCTGCTATTCTTTATAATATACACAGGGACTGCTATTCTCTATAATATACACAGGGGCTGCTATTCTCTATAATATACACAGGGGCTGCTATTCTCTATAATATACACAGGGACTGCTATTCTCAATAACATACACTGAGGCTGCTATTCTCTATAATATACACAGGGACTGCTATTCTCTATAATATACACAGGGGCTGCTATTCTCTATAATATACACAGGGACTGCTATTCTCAATAACATACACTGAGGCTGCTATTCTCTATAATATACACAGGGAGTGCTATTCTCTATAATATACACATGGGCTGCTATTCTCTGTAATATACACAGGGACTGCTCTTCTCTGTAATATACAAAGTGGCGGCTATTCTCTATAATATACACAGGGGCTGCTATTCTCTGTAATATACACAGGGGCTGCTATTCTCTATAATATTCACAGAGACTGCAATTCTCTAGAATATACACAGGGGCTGCTATTCTCTGTAATATACACAGGGACTGCTATTCTCTATAATATACACAGGGGCTGCTATTGTCTATAATTTACACAGGGGCTGCTATTCTCTGTAATATACACAGGGACTGTTATTCTCTATAATATACACAGGGACTGCTATTCTCTATAATATACACAGGGGCTGCTATTGTCTATAATATACACAGGGGCTGCTATTCTCTATAATATACACATGGGCTGCTATTCTCTATAATATACACAGGGGATGCTATTCTCTATAAGATACACAGGGACTGCTATTCTCTATATTATACACAGGGGCTGCTATTCTCTATAATATACACCGGAACAGCTATTCTCTATAGTATACACAGGGGCTGCTATTGTCTATAGTATACACAGGGACTGCTATTCTCTATTATATACACAGGGGCTGCTATTCTCTATAATATACACAGGGGCTGCTATTCTCTATAAGATACGCAGGGAGTGCTATCCTCTATATTATACAAAGGGACTGCTATTTTCTATAATATACACAGGGACTGTTATTCTCTATAATATACACAGGGGCTGCTATTCTCTATAAGATACACAGGGACTGCTATCCTCTATAATATACACAGGGACTGCTATTCTCTATAATATACACAGGGGCTGCTATTGTCTATAATATACACAGGGGCTGCTATTCTCTATAATATACACATGGGCTGCTATTCTCTATAATATACACAGGGGATGCTATTCTCTATAAGATACACAGGGACTGCTATTCTCTATATTATACACAGGGGCTGCTATTCTCTATAATATACACAGGGGCTGCTATTCTCTATAATATACACCGGAACTGCTATTCTCTATAATATACACAGAGGCTGCTATTCTCTATAATATACACCGGAACTGCTATTCTCTATAGTATACACAGGGGCTGCTTTTGTCTATAGTATACACAGGGACTGCTATTCTCTATAATATACACAGGGGCTGCTATTCTCTGTAATATACACAGGGACTGTTATTCTCTATAATATACACAGGGGCTGCTATTCTCTATAAGATACACAGGGACTGCTATTCTCTACAATATACACAAGGGCTGCTATTCTCTATAATATACACATGGGCTGCTATTCTCTGTAATATACACAGGGACTGCTCTTCTCTGTAATATACAAAGTGGCGGCTATTCTCTATAATATACACAGGGGCTGCTATTCTCTGTAATATACACAGGGGCTGCTATTCTCTATAATATACACAGAGACTGCAATTCTCTAGAATATAGACAGGGGCTGCTATTCTCTGTAATATACACAGGGACTGCTATTCTCTATAATATACACAGGGGCTGCTATTGTCTATAATTTACACAGGGGCTGCTATTCTCTGTAATATACACAGGGACTGTTATTCTCTATAATATACACAGGGACTGCTATTCTCTATAATATACACAGGGGCTGCTATTGTCTATAATATACACAGGGGCTGCTATGCTCTATAATATACACATGGGCTGCTATTCTCTATAATATACACAGGGGATGCTATTCTCTATAAGATACACAGGGACTGCTATTCTCTATATTATACACAGGGGCTGCTATTCTCTATAATATACACAGGGGCTGCTATTCTCTATAATATACACCGGAACTGCTATTCTCTATAATATACACAGGGGCTGCTATTCTCTATAATATACAACGGAACTGCTATTCTCTATAGTATACACAGGGGCTGCTATTGCCTATAGTATACACAGGGACTGCTATTCTCTATAATATACACAGGGACTGCTATTCTCTATAATATACACAGGGGCTGCTATTCTCTATAATATACACAGGGGCTGCTATTCTCTATAATATACACAGGGACTGCTATTCTCTATAACATATACAGAGGCTGCTATTCTTTATAATATACACAGGGACTGCTATTCTCTATAATATACACAGGGGCTGCTATTCTCTATAATATACACAGGGGCTGCTATTCTCTATAATATACACAGGGACTGCTATTCTCAATAACATACACAGAGGCTGCTATTCTCTATAATATACACAGGGACTGCTATTCTCTATAATATACACAGGGGCTGCTATTCTCTATAATATACACAGGTATGATATACACAGGGGCTGCTATTCTCTATAATATACACAGTGGCTGCTATTCTCTATAATATAAACAGGGGCTGCTATTCTCTATAATATACACAGGGACTGCTGTTTTCTGTAATATACACAGTGGCTGCTATTCTGTATAATATACACAGGGGCTGCTATTCTCTA
>NW_027597417.1:0-82020 GCF_964194155.1 Cetorhinus maximus
CGTTAAAGGGAGATAGAGTGAGATCACGGGTAGTTAAAGGGACAGAGAGAGATTACGGGGAGGTTAAAGCAACAGAGAGAAATCACGGGCAGGTTAAATGGACAGAGAGTGAGATCACGAGGAGGTTAAAGGTACAGAGAGCGAGATCAGGGACAGCTAAAGGGAAAGAGAGAGATCAGGGACTATTAAAGGGACAGAGAGTGGGATCAGGGGACAGTTAAAGGGACAGAGAGTGAGATCAGAGTGACAGTTAAAGTGACAAAGTGAGATATCAGGGACATCTAAAGGGACAGAGAGAGAGCAGGGACTATTAAAGGGACAGAGAGTGAGATCGGGGTGACAGTTAAAGGGACTGAGAGTGATATCAAGGGGACAATTAATGGGACAGAGATTGAGAACAGGGGAACAGTTAAAGGAAAAGAGAATGAGATCAGGGAAGTTTAAAGGGACAGAGTGAGATCAGGGAAGGTTAAAGGGAAAGAGAGTGAGATCAGGGGGAGGTTAAAGGTACAGAGATTGAGATCACGGGGCGGCTAAAGGGACAAAGAGTGAGATCAAGGGAAGATTAAAGGGACAAAGACAGAGATCACGGGAAGGTTAACGGGACGAAGAGTGAGATCACGGGAGGTTAAAGGGACAGTGAGTGAGATGACTGGGAGGCTAAAGGGACAGAGAGTGAGATCACGGGGAGGTTAAAGGGACAGAGAGTGAGATCACGGGGAGGTTAAAGGGTCAGAGAGTGAGATCACCGGGAGGTTAAATGGAGAGAGAGTGAGATCACGGTGAGCTTCAAGGGACGGATTGAGATCACGGGGATGTTAAAGGGACAGAGTGCTAAATCAGGGAGATTAAAGGGACAGAGAGTGAGATCACGGGGAAGTTAAATGGAAAGAGAGTGAGATCACGGGGAGGTTAAAGGGACAGAGAGTGAGATCACGGGGATTTTAAAGGGACAGAGAGTGAGATCACGGGTAGGTTAATGGGACAGAGAGCTAGATCAGGGAGGTTAAAGGGACAGAGAATGAGATCACGGGGAGGTTAAAGGGACACAGACTCAGATCACGGGGATGTTAAAGGGACAGAGTGCTAAATCAGGGAGATTAAAGGGACAGAGTGTGAGATCACGGGGAAGTTAAATGGACATAGAGTGAGATCACGGGGAGGTTAAAGGGATAGAGAGTGAGATCACGGGGAGGTTAATGGGAGAGAGAGTGAGATCACGCGGAGGTGAAAGGGACAGAGATTGAGATCACGGGAAGATTAAATGGACAGAGTGAGATCAATGGGACGTTAAATGGACAGAGATTGAGATCACGGGGAGGTAAAAGGGACAGAGTGAGATCACTGGTATGTTAAAGGGACAGAGATTGAGATCACGGGGAGGTTAAAGGGTCAGAGAGTGAGATCACGGTGAGGTGTAAGGGACATAGAGTTAGATGACGGTGAGGTTAAATGGACATAGAGTAAGATCACGGGGAATTAAAGGGACTGAGATTGAGATCACGGGGAGGGTAAAGGAACAGAGAGTGAGATCACGGGGAGGTTAAAGGGACAGAGAGTGAGATCACGGGGAGGTTTATGGGACAGAGAGTGATATCACGGGGAAGTTTAAGGGATAGAGAGTGAGACAACGGGAAAGCTAAGGGGACAGAAAGTGAGAACAGGGGGAGGTTAATGGGACAGAGAGTGAGATCAAGGGGTGGTTAAAGGGACAGAGACTGAGATCACGGGGAGGTTAAAGGGACAGGGAGTGAGATTACGGGGAGGTTAAAGGGACAGAGAGAGTTAACAGGGAGGTTAAAGCGACAGAGTGAGATCACCGGGAGGTGAAAGGGACAGATAGTGAGATCACGAGGAGGTTAAAGGGACAGAGAATGGGAACACAGGGAGGTTAAAGGGACAGAGAATGAGATCACGGGGAGGTTAAAGGGATAGAGAATGAGATCATGGGCAGATTAATGGGACAGAGATTGAGATCATGGGGAGTTTAAAGGGACAGATAGTGAGAATACGGGGAGGTTAAAGGGACAGAGAGTGAGATCACGGGGAGGTTAGAGGGACAGAGAGTGAGATCACGGGGAGGAAAAAGGGAAAGAGAGTGAGATTACGGGGAGGTTAAAGGGACGGAGAGTGAGATCACGCGGAGGTTAAAGGGACGGAGAGTGAGATCACGGGGACGTTAAAGGGACAGAGAGTGAGATCACGGGGTGATAAAGGTACAGAGAGTGTGATCACGGGGAGGTTAAATGGACAGAGGGTGAGATCATGGGGAGTGTTAAAGGGAAAGAGAGTGAGATCACGGGGAGTTATAAGGGACAAAGTGTGAGATCACGGGAACGTTAATGGGAGATAGAGTGAGAGATTACGGGGAGGTTAAAGCGACAGAGAGAAATAATGGGGAGGTTAAATGACAGAGAGTGAGATCACAGGGAGGTTAAAGGGACGGAGAGTGAGATCACGGGGACGTTAAAGGGACAGAAAGTGAGATCACGGGGCGGATAAAGGTACAGAGAGTGTGATCACGGGGAGGTTAAATGGACAGAGGGTGAAATCACGGGAATGTTAAAGGGACAGGCTGTGAGATCATGGGGAGTGTTAAAGGGTCAGAGAGTGAGATCGCGGGGAGGTTAAAGGGTCAGCGAGTGAGATCAGGGACAGCTAAAGGGAAAGAGAGAGATCAGGCACTATTAAAGGGACAGAGAGTGGAATCGGGGGACAGTTAAAGGGACAGAGAGTGAGATCAGGGTGACAGTTAAAGGGACAAAGTGAGATATCAGGGACATCTAAAGGGACAGAGAGAGAGCAGGGACTATTAAAGGGA
Source organism: Cetorhinus maximus (assembly GCF_964194155.1). Taxonomy (NCBI): domain Eukaryota; kingdom Metazoa; phylum Chordata; class Chondrichthyes; order Lamniformes; family Cetorhinidae; genus Cetorhinus; species Cetorhinus maximus. Next base: position 2,822 of record NW_027597417.1, read on the forward strand.
CAGAGAGTGAGATCGGGGGCCAGTTAAAGGGACTGAGAGTGATATCATGGAGACAATTAATGGGACAGAGATTGAGATCAGGGGAACAGTTAAAGGAAAAGAGAGTGAGATCAGGGAAGGTTAAAGGGAAAGAGAGTGAGATCAGGGGGAGGTTAAAGGTACAGAGATTGAGATCACGGGGCGGTTAAAGGGACAGAGAGTGAGATCAAGGGAAGTTTAAAGGGACAAAGACTGAGATCACGGGAAGGTTAACGGGACAGAGAGTGAGATCACGGGGAGGTTAAAGGGACAGTGAGTGAGATGACTGGGACGCTTAAGGGACAGAGAGTGAGATCACGGGGCAGTTGAAGGGACAGAGAGTGAGATCACGGGGAGGTTAAAGGGACAGAGAGTGAGATCACCGGGAGGTTAATGGGACAGAGAGTGAGATCACGGGGAGGTTAAAGGGACAGAGAGTGAGATCACGGAGAGGTTAAAGGGACAGAGAGTGAGTTCACGGGGCAGTTAAAGGGACAGAGAGTGAGTTAACGGGGAGGTTAAAGGAAAGAGAGTGAGATCACGGGGAGGTTAAAGGTACAGAGATTGAGATCACGGGGCGGTTAAAGGGAAGAGAGTGAGATCAAGGGAAGTTTAAAGGGACAAAGACTGAAATCACGGGAAGGTTAAAGGGACAGAGAGTGAGATGACTGGGAGGCTTAAGGGACAGAGAGTGAGATCACGGGGAGGTTAAAGGGACAGAGAGTGAGATCACGGGGAGGTTAAAGGGACAGAGAGTGAGATCACCGGGAGGTTAATGGGACAGAGAGTGAGATCACGGAGAGGTTAAAGGGACAGAGAGTGAGTTCACGGGGCAGTTAAAGGGACAGAGAGTGAGTTAACGGGAATTGAAAGGTACAGAGAGTGGGATCACGGGGAGATTAAAGGGACAGAGAGTAGGAAGACGGGGAGGTTAAATGGACAGAGAGTGAGATCACGGGGAGGTTAAAGGGACAGAGAGTGAGATCACGGGAAGGTTAAAGGGACAGAGATTGAGATCACGGGGAGGTTAAAGGAAAGAGAGTGAGATCACGGGGAGGTTAAAGGGACAGAGAGTGAGATCACGTGGCGGTTAAAGGGACAGAGAGAGTTAACGGGGAGGTTAAAGCGACAGAGTGAGATCATGGGGAGGTTAAAGGGACAGATAATGAGATCACGAGGAGGTTACAGGAACAGAGAGTGAGATCACGGGGAGGTTAAAGGGAAAGAGAATGAGATCAAGGGGAGATTATAGGGACAGAGATTGAGATCATGGGGAGTTTAAAGGGACAGAGAGTGAGATCACGGGGAGGTTAAAGGGACAGAGAATGAGGTCACGGGAAGGTAAATGGGAGAGAGAGTGAGATCACTGGGAGCTTAATGGGAAAGAGAGTGAGATGACGGGGAGGTTAAAGCGTTCGAGTGAGATCACGAGGAGGTTAAAGAGACAGAGTGCGAGATCACGTGTACGTTAAAGGGACAGAGAGTGAAGTTAAGGGGAGGTTAATGGGACAGAGTGTGAGATCACGGGGAGGTTAAAGGTACGGAGAGTGAGATCACGGGGAGGTTAAATGGGCAGAGGGTGAGATCACGGGAATGTTAAAGGGAGAGACTGTGAGATCATTGGCAGTGTTAAAGGGACAGAGAGTGAGATCAAGGGAAGTTTAAAGGGACAGAGACTGAGATCACGGGAAGGTTAACGGGACAGAGAGTGAGATCACGGGGAGGTTAAAGGGACAGTGAGTGAGATGACTGGGAGGCTTAAGGGACAGAGAGTGAGATCACGGGGAGGTTAAAGGGACAGAGAGTGAGATCACGGGGAGGTTAAAGGGACAGAGAGTGAGTTCACGGGAATTGAAAGGTACAGAGAGTGGGATCACGGGGAGATTAAAGGGACAGAGAGTATGAAGACGGGGAGGTTAAATGGACAGAGAGTGAGATCACGGGGAGGTCAAAGGGACAGAGTGAGATCACTGGTAGGTTAAACGGACAGAGATTGAGATCACGGGGAGGTTATCGGGTCAGCGAGTGAGATCACGGGGAGGTTAAAGGGACAGAGAGTTAGATGACGGTGAGGTTAAATGTACATAGAGTGAGATCACGGGGAGGTTAAAGGGACAGAGATTGAGATCACGGGGAGATTAAAGGGACAGAGAGTGAGATCACGGGGAGGTTAAAGGGACAGAGAGTGAGATCACGGGGAGGTTAAAGAGACAGAGAGTGATATCACGGGGAGTTTTAAGGTATAGAGACTGAGATCACGGGGAGGTTAAAGGGACAGGGAGTGAGATTACGGGGAGGTTAAAGGGACAGAGAGTTAACGGGGAGGTTAAAGCGACAGAGTGAGATCTCGGAGAGGTTAAAGGGACTGAGAGTGAGATCACTGTTAGGTTAATGGGACAAAGAGTGTGATCACGGTGAGGGAAAAGGGACAGAGAGTGAGATCACGTGGTTGTTAAAGGGACAGAGAGAGATTACAGTGAGGTTAAAGCGACAGAGTGAGATCACAGGGAGGTTAAAGGGACAGATAGTGAGATCACTAGGATTTTAAAGGGACAGAGTTTGAGATAACGGGGAGGTTAAAGGGAAAGAGAGTGAGATCACGGGGAGGTTAAAGGGACAGAGAGTGAGATCATGGGGAGGTTAAAGGGATAGAGAGTGACATCACGGGGATGTTAAAGGGACAGAGAGTGAGATCACGGGGAGGTTTAAGGGATAGAGATTGCGATCACGGGAAAGTTAATGGGACAGATAGTGAGATCACGAGGAGGTTAAAGGGACAGTGAGTGAGATCACGGGGAGGTTAAAGGGACAGAGTGTGAGATCACAGGGAGGTTAATGGGACAGAGAGTGAGATCAGCGGAAGTTTAAAGGGAAGAGTGTGAGATCACGGGGAGGTTAATTGGACAGAGAGTGATATCACGGCGTGGTTAAAGGGACATTGAGTGCGATCAGGGGAAGTTAAAGGGACAGAGAGTGAGATCACGGGGAGGTTAAATGGACAGAATGTGAGATCACGGGGAGGTTAAAGGGACAGAGAGTGAGATCAGGGGAAGTTTAAAGGGACAGAGACTGAGATCACGGGAAGGTTAACGGGACAGAGAATGAGATCACGGGGAGGTTAAAGGGACAGAGAATGAGTTGACTGGGAGGTTTAAGGGACAGAGAGTGAGGTCACGGGGAATTTAAAGGGACAGAGATTGAGATCACGGGGAGGTTAAAGGGACAGAGAGTGAGATCACCGGGAGGTTAATGGTACAGAGAGTGAGATCGCGGGGAGGTTAAAGGGACAGAGTGACAAAACTGGGACGTTAAAGTAACAGAGATTGAGATCACGGGGAGGTTAAAGGGACAGAGTGAGATCACTGGTACGTTAAAGGGACAGAGATTGAGATCACGGGGAGGTTAAAGGGACAGAGAGTTAGATAACGGTGAGGTTAAATGGACATTGAGTGAGATCACGGGGAGGTTAAAGGGACAGAGATTGAGATCACGGGGAAATTTAAGGGACAGAGAGTGAGATCACGGGGAGGTTAAAGGGACAGAGAGTGAGATCTGGGGAGGTTAATGGGACAGAGAGTGAGATCACGGGGAGGTTAAAGAGACAGAGAGTGATATCACGGGGAGGTTTAATGTATAGAGATGAGATCACGGGGAGGTAACAGGGACAGGGTGTGAGATTATGGGGAGGATAAAGGGGCAGAGAATGAGATCACGGGCAGATTAAAGGGACAGAGATTGAGATCATGCGGAGTTTAAAGGGACAGAGAGTGAGAATACGGGTAGGTTAAAGGGAAAGAGATTGAGATCACGGGGAGGTTAAAGGGACAGAGAGTGAGATTAGGGGGAGGTTCAAGGGATAGAGAGTGAGATCACGGGTAGGTTAATGGGACAAAGAGTGTGATCACGGGGTGGTTGAAGGGACAGAGAGTGAGATCTGGGGAGGTTAAAGGGACAGAGACTGACATCACGGGGAGGTTATTGGGACAGAGAGTGAGATCACGGGGAGGTTGAAGGGACAGAGAGTGAGATCACGGGGTGGTTGAAGGGACAGAGAGTGAGATCTGGGGAGGTTAATGGGACAGAGAGTGAGATCATGGGGATGTTAAAGGGACAGAGAGTGAGATCATGGGGAGGTTAAAGAGACAGAGAGTGATATCTTGGGGAGGTTTAAGGTATAGAGACTGAGATCACGGGGAGGTTAAAGGGACAGGGAGTGAGATTACGGAGAGGTTAAAGGGACAGAGAGAGTTAACGGGGAGGTTAAAGCGACAGAGTGAGATCACGGGGAGGTTAAAGGGACAGAGAGTGAGATCACGGGCAGATTAAATGGACAGAGATTGAGATCATGCGGAGTTTAAAGGGACAGAGAGTGAGATCACGGGGAGGTTAAAGGGAAAGAGATTGAGATCACGGGGAGGTTAAAGGGACAGAGAGTGAGATGACGGGGAGGTAAAAGGGACAGAGAGTGAGATCACGGGGAGGTTAAAGGGACAGAGAGTGAGATCACGGGGAGGTTAAACTGACAGAGAGTGAGATCACCGGGAGGTTAAAGGGACAGAGAGTGATATCACGGGGAGGTTAATGGGACAGAGAGTTAGATGACGGGGAGTTTAAAGGAACAGAGATTGAGATAACGGGGAGATTTAAGGAATAGAGTATGAGCTCACGGTAAAGTTAACGTGACAGCTAGTGAGATCACGGGAAGTTTAAAGGGACAGAGTGTGAGATCACGGGAAGGTTAACGGGACAGAGAGTGAGATCACGGGGAGGTTAAAGGGACATTGAGTGCGATCACAGGGAGGTTAAAGGTACAGAGAGTGTGATCACGGGGAGGTTAAATGGACAGAGAATGAGATCACGGAAAGTTTAAAGGGACAGAGTTTCAGATTACGGGGAGGTTATAGCGACAGAGTATGAGATCACAGAGAGGTTAAAGGGAGCGAGAGTGAGATCAAGGGGAGGTTAAAGGGTCAGCGAGTGAGATCACGGGGAGGTTAAAGGGACAGAGAGTGAGATCACCGGGAGGTTAATGGGACAGAGAGTGAGATCATGGGGAGGTAAAAGGGACAGAGAGTGAGATCACGGGGAGGTTAAAGGGACGGAGAGTGATATCACGCGGAGGTTAAAGGGACAGAGAGTGAGATCACGGGGACGTTAAAGGGACAGAGAGTGAGATCACGGGGAGTTATAAGGGACAGAGAATTAGATCACGGGTAGTTTAACGGGACAAAGAGTGAGATTACGGGGACCTTAAAGGGACAGAGAGAGATTACGGGGAGGTTAAAGCGACAGAGAGAAATAATGGGGAGGTTAAATGGACAGAGAGTGAGATCACGAGGAGGTTAAAGGGACCGAGAGTGAGATCACGGGGAGGTTAAAGGGACGGAGAGTGAGATCACGGGGAGGTTAAAGGGACAGAGAGTGAGGTCACGGGGCGGATAAAGTTACAGAGATTGTGATCACGGGGAGGTAAAATGGACAGAGGGTGATATCACGGGAATGTTAAAGGGACAGACTGTGAGATCATGGGGAGTGTTAAAGGGACAGAGAGTGAGATCACGAGGAGGTTAAAGGGACAGGGAGTGAGATCAGGGACAGCTAAAGGGACAGAGAGAGATCAGGCCCTATTATAGGGACAGAGAGTGGAATCGGGGGACAGTTAAAGGGACAGAGAGTGAGAACAGGGTGACAGTTAAAGGGACAAAGTGAGATATCAGGGACATCTAAAGGGACAGAGAGAGAGCAGGGACTATTAAAGGGACAGAGAGTGAGATCGGGGGCCAGTTAAAGGGACTGAGAGTGATATCAAGGGGACAATTAATGGGACAGAGATTGAGATCGGGTAACAGTTAAAGGAAAAGAGAGTGAGATCAGGGAAGGTTAAAGGGAAAGAGAGTGAGATCAGGGGGAGGTTAAAGGTACAGAGATTGAGATCACGGGGCGGTTAAAGGGAAGAGAGTGAGATCAAGGGAAGTTTAAAGGGACAAAGACTGAGATCACGGGAAGGTTAACGGGACAGAGAGTGAGATCACGGGGAGGTTAAAGGGACAGTGAGTGAGATGACTGGGAGGCTTAAGGGACAGAGAGTGAGATCACGGGGAGGTTAAAGGGACAGAGAGTGAGATCACGGGGAGGTTAAAGGGACAGAGAGTGAGATCACCGGGAGGTTAATGGGACAGAGAGTGAGATCACGGGGAGGTTAAAGGGACAGAGAGTGAGACCACGGAGAGGTTAAAGGGACAGAGAGTGAGTTCACGGGGCAGTTAAAGGGACAGAGAGTGAGTTCAAGGGAATTGAAAGGTACAGAGAGTGGGATCACGGGGAGATTAAAGGGACAGAGAGTAGGAAGACGGGGAGGTTAAATGGACAGAGAGTGAGATCACGGGGAGGTTAAAGGGACAGAGAGTGAGATCACGGGAAGGTTAAAGGGACAGAGATTGAGATCACGGGGAGGTTAAAGGAAAGAGAGTGAGATCACGGGGAGGTTAAAGGTACAGAGATTGAGATCACGGGGCGGTTAAAGGGAAGAGAGTGAGATCAAGGGAAGTTTAAAGGGACAAAGACTGAGATCACGGGAAGGTTAACGGGACAGAGAGTGAGATGACTGGGAGGCTTAAGGGACAGAGAGTGAGATCACGGGGAGGTTAAAGGGACAGAGAGTGAGATCACGGGGAGGTTAAAGGGACAGAGAGTGAGATCACCGGGAGGTTAATGGGACAGAGAGTGAGATCACGGGGAGGTTAAAGGGACAGAGAGTGAGATCACGGAGAGGTTAAAGGGACAGAGAGTGAGTTCACGGGGCAGTTAAAGGGACAGGGAGTGAGTTAACGGGAATTGAAAGGTACAGAGAGTGGGATCACGGGGAGATTAAAGGGACAGAGAGTAGGAAGACGGGGAGGTTAAATGGACAGAGAGTGAGATCACGGGGAGGTTAAAGGGACAGAGAGTGAGATCACGGGAAGGTTAAAGGGACAGAGATTGAGAACACGGGGACGTTAAAGGAAAGAGAGTGAGATCACGGGGAGGTTAAAGGGACAGAGAGTGAGATCACGTGGCGGTTAAAGGGACAGAGAGAGTTAACGGGGAGGTTAAAGCGACAGAGTGAGATCATGGGGAGGTTAAAGGGACAGATAATGAGATCACGAGGAGGTTACAGGAACAGAGAGTGAGATCACGGGGAGGTTAAAGGGAAAGAGAATGAGATCAAGGGGAGATTATAGGGACAGAGATTGAGATCACGGGGAGGTTAAAGGGACAGAGAGTGAGATCACGGGGAGGTTAAAGGGACAGAGAATGAGGTCACGGGAAGGTAAAAGGGAGAGAGAGTGAGATCACTGGGAGCTTAATGGGAAAGAGAGTGAGATGACGGGGAGGTTAAAGCGTTCGAGTGAGATCACGAGGAGGTTAAAGAGACAGAGTGCGAGATCACGTGTACGTTAAAGGGACAGAGAGTGAAGTTAAGGGGAGGTTAATGGGACAGAGTGTGAGATCACGGGGAGGTTAAAGGTACGGAGAGTGAGATCACGGGGAGGTTAAATGGGCAGAGGGTGAGATCACGGGAATGTTAAAGGGAGAGACTGTGAGATCATTGGCAGTGTTAAAGGGACAGAGAGTGAGATCAAGGGAAGTTTAAAGGGACAGAGACTGAGATCACGGGAAGGTTAACGGGACAGAGAGTGAGATCACGGGGAGGTTAAAGGGACAGTGAGTGAGATGACTGGGAGGCTTAAGGGACAGAGAGTGAGATCACGGGGAGGTTAAAGGGACAGAGAGTGAGATCACGGGGAGGTTAAAGGGACAGAGAGTGAGTTCACGGGAATTGAAAGGTACAGAGAGTGGGATCACGGGGAGATTAAAGGGACAGAGAGTATGAAGACGGGGAGGTTAAATGGACAGAGAGTGAGATCACGGGGAGGTCAAAGGGACAGAGTGAGATCACTGGTAGGTTAAACGGACAGAGATTGAGATCACGGGGAGGTTATCGGGTCAGCGAGTGAGATCACGGGGAGGTTAAAGGGACAGAGAGTTAGATGACGGTGAGGTTAAATGTACATAGAGTGAGATCACGGGGAGGTTAAAGGGACAGAGATTGAGATCACGGGGAGATTAAAGGGACAGAGAGTGAGATCACGGGGAGGTTAAAGGGACAGAGAGTGAGATCACGGGGAGGTTAAAGAGACAGAGAGTGATATCACGGGGAGTTTTAAGGTATAGAGACTGAGATCACGGGGAGGTTAAAGGGACAGGGAGTGAGATTACGGGGAGGTTAAAGGGACAGAGAGTTAACGGGGAGGTTAAAGCGACAGAGTGAGATCTCGGAGAGGTTAAAGGGACTGAGAGTGAGATCACTGTTAGGTTAATGGGACAAAGAGTGTGATCACGGTGAGGGAAAAGGGACAGAGAGTGAGATCACGTGGTTGTTAAAGGGACAGAGAGAGATTACAGTGAGGTTAAAGCGACAGAGTGAGATCACAGGGAGGTTAAAGGGACAGATAGTGAGATCACTAGGATTTTAAAGGGACAGAGTTTGAGATAACGGGGAGGTTAAAGGGAAAGAGAGTGAGATCACGGGGAGGTTAAAGGGACAGAGAGTGAGATCATGGGGAGGTTAAAGGGATAGAGAGTGACATCACGGGGATGTTAAAGGGACAGAGAGTGAGATCACGGGGAGGTTTAAGGGATAGAGATTGCGATCACGGGAAAGTTAATGGGACAGATAGTGAGATCACGAGGAGGTTAAAGGGACAGTGAGTGAGATCACGGGGAGGTTAAAGGGACAGAGTGTGAGATCACAGGGAGGTTAATGGGACAGAGAGTGAGATCAGCGGAAGTTTAAAGGGAAGAGTGTGAGATCACGGGGAGGTTAATTGGACAGAGAGTGATATCACGGCGTGGTTAAAGGGACATTGAGTGCGATCAGGGGAAGTTAAAGGGACAGAGAGTGAGATCACGGGGAGGTTAAATGGACAGAATGTGAGATCACGGGGAGGTTAAAGGGACAGAGAGTGAGATCAGGGGAAGTTTAAAGGGACAGAGACTGAGATCACGGGAAGGTTAACGGGACAGAGAATGAGATCACGGGGAGGTTAAAGGGACAGAGAATGAGTTGACTGGGAGGTTTAAGGGACAGAGAGTGAGGTCACGGGGAATTTAAAGGGACAGAGATTGAGATCACGGGGAGGTTAAAGGGACAGAGAGTGAGATCACCGGGAGGTTAATGGTACAGAGAGTGAGATCGCGGGGAGGTTAAAGGGACAGAGTGACAAAACTGGGACGTTAAAGTAACAGAGATTGAGATCACGGGGAGGTTAAAGGGACAGAGTGAGATCACTGGTACGTTAAAGGGACAGAGATTGAGATCACGGGGAGGTTAAAGGGACAGAGAGTTAGATAACGGTGAGGTTAAATGGACATTGAGTGAGATCACGGGGAGGTTAAAGGGACAGAGATTGAGATCACGGGGAAATTTAAGGGACAGAGAGTGAGATCACGGGGAGGTTAAAGGGACAGAGAGTGAGATCTGGGGAGGTTAATGGGACAGAGAGTGAGATCACGGGGAGGTTAAAGAGACAGAGAGTGATATCACGGGGAGGTTTAATGTATAGAGATGAGATCACGGGGAGGTAACAGGGACAGGGTGTGAGATTATGGGGAGGATAAAGGGACAGAGAGAATTAACGGGGAGGTTAAAGCGACAGAGTGAGATCACGGGGAGGTTAAAGGGGCAGAGAATGAGATCACGGGCAGATTAAAGGGACAGAGATTGAGATCATGCGGAGTTTAAAGGGACAGAGAGTGAGAATACGGGTAGGTTAAAGGGAAAGAGATTGAGATCACGGGGAGGTTAAAGGGACAGAGAGTGAGATTAGGGGGAGGTTCAAGGGATAGAGAGTGAGATCACGGGTAGGTTAATGGGACAAAGAGTGTGATCACGGGGAGGTTAAAGGGACAGAGACTGACATCACGGGGAGGTTATTGGGACAGAGAGTGAGATCACGGGGAGGTTGAAGGGACAGAGAGTGAGATCACGGGGTGGTTGAAGGGACAGAGAGTGAGATCTGGGGAGGTTAATGGGACAGAGAGTGAGATCATGGGGATGTTAAAGGGACAGAGAGTGAGATCATGGGGAGGTTAAAGAGACAGAGAGTGATATCTTGGGGAGGTTTAAGGTATAGAGACTGAGATCACGGGGAGGTTAAAGGGACAGGGAGTGAGATTACGGAGAGGTTAAAGGGACAGAGAGAGTTAACGGGGAGGTTAAAGCGACAGAGTGAGATCACGGGGAGGTTAAAGGGACAGAGAGTGAGATCACGGGCAGATTAAATGGACAGAGATTGAGATCATGCGGAGTTTAAAGGGACAGAGAGTGAGATCACGGGGAGGTTAAAGGGAAAGAGATTGAGATCACGGGGAGGTTAAAGGGACAGAGAGTGACATGACGGGGAGGTAAAAGGGACAGAGAGTGAGATCACGGGGAGGTTAAAGGGACAGAGAGTGAGATCACGGGGAGGTTAAACTGACAGAGAGTGAGATCACCGGGAGGTTAAAGGGACAGAGAGTGATATCACGGGGAGGTTAATGGGACAGAGAGTTAGATGACGGGGAGTTTAAAGGAACAGAGATTGAGATAACGGGGAGATTTAAGGAATAGAGTATGAGCTCACGGTAAAGTTAACGTGACAGCTAGTGAGATCACGGGAAGTTTAAAGGGACAGAGTGTGAGATCACGGGAAGGTTAACGGGACAGAGAGTGAGATCACGGGGAGGTTAAAGGGACATTGAGTGCGATCACAGGGAGGTTAAAGGTACAGAGAGTGTGATCACGGGGAGGTTAAATGGACAGAGAATGAGATCACGGAAAGTTTAAAGGGACAGAGTTTCAGATTACGGGGAGGTTATAGCGACAGAGTATGAGATCACAGAGAGGTTAAAGGGAGCGAGAGTGAGATCAAGGGGAGGTTAAAGGGTCAGCGAGTGAGATCACGGGGAGGTTAAAGGGACAGAGAGTGAGATCACCGGGAGGTTAATGGGACAGAGAGTGAGATCATGGGGAGGTAAAAGGGACAGAGAGTGAGATCACGGGGAGGTTAAAGGGACGGAGAGTGATATCACGCGGAGGTTAAAGGGACAGAGAGTGAGATCACGGGGACGTTAAAGGGACAGAGAGTGAGATCACGGGGAGTTATAAGGGACAGAGAATTAGATCACGGGTAGTTTAACGGGACAAAGAGTGAGATTACGGGGACCTTAAAGGGACAGAGAGAGATTACGGGGAGGTTAAAGCGACAGAGAGAAATAATGGGGAGGTTAAATGGACAGAGAGTGAGATCACGAGGAGGTTAAAGGGACCGAGAGTGAGATCACGGGGAGGTTAAAGGGACGGAGAGTGAGATCACGGGGAGGTTAAAGGGACAGAGAGTGAGGTCACGGGGCGGATAAAGTTACAGAGATTGTGATCACGGGGAGGTAAAATGGACAGAGGGTGATATCACGGGAATGTTAAAGGGACAGACTGTGAGATCATGGGGAGTGTTAAAGGGACAGAGAGTGAGATCACGAGGAGGTTAAAGGGACAGGGAGTGAGATCAGGGACAGCTAAAGGGACAGAGAGAGATCAGGCCCTATTATAGGGACAGAGAGTGGAATCGGGGGACAGTTAAAGGGACAGAGAGTGAGAACAGGGTGACAGTTAAAGGGACAAAGTGAGATATCAGGGACATCTAAAGGGACAGAGAGAGAGCAGGGACTATTAAAGGGACAGAGAGTGAGATCGGGGGCCAGTTAAAGGGACTGAGAGTGATATCAAGGGGACAATTAATGGGACAGAGATTGAGATCGGGTAACAGTTAAAGGAAAAGAGAGTGAGATCAGGGAAGGTTAAAGGGAAAGAGAGTGAGATCAGGGGGAGGTTAAAGGTACAGAGATTGAGATCACGGGGCGGTTAAAGGGAAGAGAGTGAGATCAAGGGAAGTTTAAAGGGACAAAGACTGAGATCACGGGAAGGTTAACGGGACAGAGAGTGAGATCACGGGGAGGTTAAAGGGACAGTGAGTGAGATGACTGGGAGGCTTAAGGGACAGAGAGTGAGATCACGGGGAGGTTAAAGGGACAGAGAGTGAGATCACGGGGAGGTTAAAGGGACAGAGAGTGAGATCACCGGGAGGTTAATGGGACAGAGAGTGAGATCACGGGGAGGTTAAAGGGACAGAGAGTGAGACCACGGAGAGGTTAAAGGGACAGAGAGTGAGTTCACGGGGCAGTTAAAGGGACAGAGAGTGAGTTCAAGGGAATTGAAAGGTACAGAGAGTGGGATCACGGGGAGATTAAAGGGACAGAGAGTAGGAAGACGGGGAGGTTAAATGGACAGAGAGTGAGATCACGGGGAGGTTAAAGGGACAGAGAGTGAGATCACGGGAAGGTTAAAGGGACAGAGATTGAGATCACGGGGAGGTTAAAGGAAAGAGAGTGAGATCACGGGGAGGTTAAAGGTACAGAGATTGAGATCACGGGGCGGTTAAAGGGAAGAGAGTGAGATCAAGGGAAGTTTAAAGGGACAAAGACTGAGATCACGGGAAGGTTAACGGGACAGAGAGTGAGATGACTGGGAGGCTTAAGGGACAGAGAGTGAGATCACGGGGAGGTTAAAGGGACAGAGAGTGAGATCACGGGGAGGTTAAAGGGACAGAGAGTGAGATCACCGGGAGGTTAATGGGACAGAGAGTGAGATCACGGGGAGGTTAAAGGGACAGAGAGTGAGATCACGGGGAGGTTAAAGGGACAGAGAGTGAGATCACGGGGAGGTTAAACTGACAGAGAGTGAGATCACCGGGAGGTTAAACGGACAGAGAGTGAGATCACGGGGAGGTTAATGGGACAGAGAGTTAGATGACGGGGAGTTTAAAGGAACAGAGATTGAGATAACGGGGAGGTTTAAGGAATAGAGTGTGAGATCACGGTAAAGTTAACGTGACAGCTAGTGAGATCACGGGAAGTTTAAAGGGACAGAGTGTGAGATCACGGGAGGGTTAACGGGACAGAGAGTGAGATCACGGGGAGGTTAAAGGGACATTGAGTGCGATCACAGGGAGGTTAAAGGTACAGAGAGTGTGATCACGGGGAGGTTAAATGGACAGAGAATGAGATCACGGGAAGTTTAAAGGGACAGAGTTTCAGATTACGGGGAGGTTATAGGGACAGAGTATGAGATCACAGAGAGGTTAAAGGGACAGAGAGTGAGATCACGGGTTAGTTAAATAGACAGAGAGTGAGATCATGGGGAGGTTAAAGGGACAGAGAGTGAGATCACGCTGAGGTTAATGGGACAGAGAGTGAGATCACGGGGAGGTGAAAGGTACAGAGAGTGAGATCACGGGGAGGTTAAATGGACAGAGAATGAGTTCACAGGGAAGTAAACGGCACAGAGAGTAAGATCACTGAGAGGTTTAGGGACAGAGAGTGAGATCACGGGGAGGTTAATGGGACAGAGAGTGAGATCAGCGGAAGTTTAAAGGGACAGAGATTGATATCAAGGTGAGGTTAAAGGGACAGAGAATGAGATCACGGGCAGGTTCAAGGGACAGAGATTGAGATCACTGGAAGATTAATGGGACATAGTGAGATCACGGCGAGGTTAATGGGACAGAGAGTGATACCACGGGGTGGTTAAAGGGACATTGAGTGCGATCACGGTGAGGTTAAAGGGACAGGGTGTGAGATTAAGGGGAGGATAAAGGGACAGAGAGAGTTAACGGGGAGGTTAAAGCGACAGAGTGAGATCACGGGGAGGTTAAAGGGGCAGAGAATGAGATCACGGGCAGATTAACGGCACAGAGATTGAGATCATGCCGAGTTTAAAGGGACAGAGTGTGAGAATACGGGTAAGTTAAAGGAAAGAGATTGAGATCACGGGGAGGTTAAAGGGACAGAGAGTGAGATGAGGGGGAGGTTCAAGGGATAGAGAGTGAGATCACGGGTAGGTTAATGGGACAAAGGGTGTGATCACGGGGAGGTTAAAGGGACAGAGACTGAGATCACGGGGAGGTTATAGGGACAGAGAGTGAGATCACGGGCAGGTTGATGGGACAGAGAGTGAGATCAGGGTGGTTGAAGGGACAGAGAGTGAGATCTGGGGAGGTTAATGGGACAGAGAGTGAGATCATGGGGATGTTAAAGGGAGAGAGAGTGAGATCACGGGGAGGTTAAAGAGACAGAGAGTGATACCATGGGGAGGTTTAAGGTATAGAGACTGAGATCACGGGGAGGTTAAAGGGACAGGGAGTGAGGTCACAGGGAGGTTAAAGGGACAGAGAGTTAGTTCATGGGGAGGGTAAAGGGACAGAGTGAGATCACGGGGAGGTTAATGGGACAGAGAGTGAGATCACGGGGAGGTTAAAGGGACATTGAGTGCGATCACAGGGAGGTTAAAGGTACAGAGAGTGTGATCACGGGGAGGTTAAATGGACAGTGAGTGAGATCACGGGAAGTTTAAAGGGACAGAGTTTCAGATTACGGAGAGTTTATAGGGACAGAGAATGAGATCACAGAGAGGTTAAAGGGAGCGAGAGTGAGATCAAGGGGAGATTAAAGAGTCAGCGAGTGAGATCACGGTGAGGTTAAAGGGACAGAGAGTGAGATCACAGGGAGGTTAAAGGGAGAGTGAGTGAGATCACGGGGAGTTTAAAGGGATAGAGAGTGAGATCACGGGGAGGTTAAATGGACAGAGAATGAGTTCACGGGGAAGTAAACGGGACAGAGAGTAAGATCACTGAGAGGTTAAAGGGACAGAGAGTGATATCAGGGGGAGGTTAAAGGGACAGAGGGTGAGATCACGGGAATGTTAATGGGACAGAGATTGAGATCAGGGACAGTTAAATGGACTGATTCGGAGATCAGGGGGACAGTTAAAGGGACAAAGAGTGAGACCACGGACATCTAAAGTGACAGAGAGAGATCAGGGACTATTAACGGGACAGAGAGTGGGATCGGGGGACAGTTAAATGGGCAGAGAGTGAGATCACGGGGAGGTTAAATAGACAGAGAGTGAGATCACGGGGAGGTTAAAGGGACAGAGAGTGAGATCACAGGCAGGTTAAAGGGAGAGAGAGTGAGATCACGGGGAGTTTAAAGGGACAGAGAGTGAGATGACGGGGAGGTTAAAGGGATAGAGAATGAGATCACGGGGAGGTTAAATGGACAAGAATGAGAGCACGGGGAAGTTAAAGGGACAGAGAGTGAGATCGCTGTCACGATAAAGGAACAGAGAGTGAGATCACGGGGAGGTTAAAGGGACAGAGAGTGAGATCACGGGGAGGTTAAAGGGACAGAGAGTGAGATCACTGGGAGGTTAAAGGGACAGAGAGTGAGATCAGGGGCAGGTTAACAGGACAGAGAGGGAGATCACGGGGCGGTTAAAGGGACTGAGAATGAGATAAATGGGAGGTTAAAGGGAAAGAAAGTGAAATCACGGGGAGGTAAAAGGGAAAGAGATTGAAATAACGGGGCGGTTAAAGGGACAGAGAGTGAGATCACGGCGAGGATTAAGGGATAGAGAGTGAGATCACGGGAAATTAATGGGACAGATAGTGAGATCTCGGGGAGGTTGAAGGGACAGTGAGTGAGATCACGGGGAGGTTAAAGGGACAGAGTATGAGATCACGGGGAAGTTAATGGGACAGAGAGTGAGATCAGCGGAAGTCTAAAGGGACAGAGAGTGATATCACGGGGAGGTTAAAGGGACAGAGAGTGAGATCACGGGCAGGTTCAAGGGACAGAGATTGAGATCACGGGAAGATTAATGGGACATAGTGAGATCACGGGGAGGTTAATGGGACAGAGAGTGAGATCACGGGGAGGTTAATGGGACAGAGAGTGAGATCACGGTCAGGTTGAAGGGACAGAGAGTGAGATCATGGGGAGGTTAAAGGGACAGAGATTGAGATCACGGGGAGGTTAAAGGGACAGAGAGTGATATCAGGGTAAGTTTAAAGGGACAGAGACTGAGATCACGGGAAGGTTAACGGGACAGAGAGTGAGAACACGGGTAGGTTTAAGGGACAAAGAGTGAGATCACGGGGAGGTTAAAGTGACACAGAGTGAGATTACGGGGAGGTTAATGGGACAGAGAATGAGATCACGGGGAGTTTAAAGGGACAGAGAGTGTGATCACAGGGAGGTTAAAGGGACAGAGAGTGATATCATGGGAAGGTTAATGGGACAGAGAGTAAGATAACGGGGAGGTTAAAGGGACAGAGAGTAGGATCACGAGGAGGTGAAAGGGACTTAGAGTGAGATCACGGGGAGTTTAAAGGGACAGGGAGTGAGATCACGGGGAGTTTAATGTGACAGGGAGCTAGATCAGGGAGGTTATAGGTACAGAGAATGAGATCACGGGGAGTTTAATGGGACAGAGACTGAGATCACTGAAAGGTTAAAGGGACAGAGTGCTAAATCAGGGAAATTAAAGGGACAGAGAGTGAGATCACGGGTTAGTTAAATAGACAGAGAGTGAGATCATGGGGAGGTTAAAGGGACAGAGAGTGAGATCACGCTGAGGTTAATGGGACAGAGAGTGAGATCACGGGGAGGTGAAAGGTACAGTGAATGAGATCACAGGGAGGTTAAATGGACAGAAAGTGAGATCACGGGAAGATTAAATGGACAGAGTGTCATAACTAGGACGTTAAAGGGACAGAGATTGAGATCACGGGGAGGTTAAAGGGACAGAGTGAGATCACTGGTACGTTAAAGGGACAGAGATTGAGATCACGGGGAGGTTAAAGGGACAGAGAGTGAGATCACGCTGAGGTTAATGGGACAGAGAGTGAGATCACGGGGAGGTGAAAGGGACAGTGAATGAGCTCACAGGGAGGTTAAGTGGACAGAGAATGGGATCACGGGAAGATTAAATGGACAGAGTAACATAACTGGGACGTTAAAGGGACAGAGATTGAGATCACGGGGAGGTTAAAGGGAATGAGTGAGATCACTGGTAGGTTAAAGGGATTGAGATTGAGATCACGGGGAGGTTAAAGGGACAGAGAGTTAGAAGACGGTGAGGTTAAATGGACATAGCGTGAGATCACGGTGAGGTTGAAGGGACAGAGATTGAGATCACGGGGAGATTAAAGGGACAGAGAGTGAGATCACGGGGAGGTTAAAGGGACAGAGAGTGATATCATGGGAAGGTTAATGGGACAGAGAGTAAGATAACGGGGAGGTTAAAGGGACAGAGAGTAGGATCACGAGGAGGTGAAAGGGACTTAGAGTGAGATCACGGGGAGTTTAAAGGGACAGGGAGTGAGATCACGGGGAGTTTAATGTGACAGGGAGCTAGATCAGGGAGGTTATAGGTACAGAGAATGAGATCACGGGGAGTTTAATGGGACAGAGACTGAGATCACTGAAAGGTTAAAGGGACAGAGTGCTAAATCAGGGAAATTAAAGGGACAGAGAGTGAGATCACGGGTTAGTTAAATAGACAGAGAGTGAGATCATGGGGAGGTTAAAGGGACAGAGAGTGAGATCACGCTGAGGTTAATGGGACAGAGAGTGAGATCACGGGGAGGTGAAAGGTACAGTGAATGAGATCACAGGGAGGTTAAATGGACAGAAAGTGAGATCACGGGAAGATTAAATGGACAGAGTGTCATAACTAGGACGTTAAAGGGACAGAGATTGAGATCACGGGGAGGTTAAAGGGACAGAGTGAGATCACTGGTACGTTAAAGGGACAGAGATTGAGATCACGGGGAGGTTAAAGGGACAGAGAGTGAGATCACGCTGAGGTTAATGGGACAGAGAGTGAGATCACGGGGAGGTGAAAGGGACAGTGAATGAGCTCACAGGGAGGTTAAGTGGACAGAGAATGGGATCACGGGAAGATTAAATGGACAGAGTAACATAACTGGGACGTTAAAGGGACAGAGATTGAGATCACGGGGAGGTTAAAGGGAATGAGTGAGATCACTGGTAGGTTAAAGGGATTGAGATTGAGATCACGGGGAGGTTAAAGGGACAGAGAGTTAGAAGACGGTGAGGTTAAATGGACATAGCGTGAGATCACGGTGAGGTTGAAGGGACAGAGATTGAGATCACGGGGAGATTAAAGGGACAGAGAGTGAGATCACGGGGAGGTTAAAGGGACAGAGAGTGAGATCTGGGGAGGTTAATGGGACAGAGAGTGAGATCATGGGGATGTTAAAGGGATGGAGAGGGACATCACGGGGAGGTTAAAGAGACAGAGAGTGATATCACGGGGAGGTTTAAGGTATAGAGAGTGAGATCACGGGGAGGTTAAAGGGACAGGAAGTGAGATTACGGGGAGGTTAAAGGGACAGAGAGAGTTAACGGGAGGTTAAAGCGATAGAGTGAGATCACGGAGAGGTTAAAGGGACTGAGAGTGAGATCACTGGTAGGTTAATAGGACAAAGAGTGTGATCAGGGGGAGGTTAAAGGGACAGAGAGTGAGATCGCGGGGAGGTTATAGGGACAGAGAGTGATATCACGGTGAGGTTAAAGGGACATTGAGTGCGATCAGGGGAAGTTAAAGGGACAGAGAGTGAGATCACGTGGTTGTTAAAGGGACAGATAGAGATTACTGGGAGGTTATAGGGACAGAGAGTGACATCACAGGGAGGTTAAAGGGACAGATAGTGAGATCACAAGGAGTTTAAAGGGACAGAGTTTGAGATAACGGGGAGGTTAAAGGGAAAGAGAGTGAGATCACGGGGAGGTTAAAGGGACAGAGATTGAGATAATGGGGAGGTTAAAGGGATAGAGAGTGAGATCACGGGGATGTTAAAGGGACAGAGAGTGAGATCACGGGGAGGTTTAAGGGATAGAGATTGCGATCATGGGAAAGTTAATGGGACAGATAGTGAGATCACGGGGAGTTTAAAGGGACAGTGAGTGATATCACGGGGAGGTTAAAGGGACAGAGTGTGAGATCACGGGAAGATTAATGGGGCATAGTGAGATCACGGGGAGGTTAATGGGACAGAGAGTGATATCACGGGGTGGTTAAAGGGACATTGAGTGCGATCAGGGGAAGTTAAAGGGACAGAGAGTGAGATCACGGGGTGGTTAAATGGACAGAGTGTGAGATCACGGGGAGGTTAAAGGGACAAAGAATGAGATGACTGGGAGGTTTAAGGGACGTACAGTGAGGTCACGGGGAATTTAAAGGGACAGAGAGTGAGATCACGGGGAGGTTAATGGGACAGAGAGTGAGATCGCGGGGAGGTTAAAGGGACAGAGATTGAGATCACGGGGAAATTAAAGGGACAGAGAGTGAGATCACGGGGAGGTTAAAGGGACAGAGAGTGAGATCTGGGAATGTTAATGGGACAGAGAGTGAGATCACGGGGAGGTTAAAAACACAGAGAGTGATATCAAGGGGAGGTTTAAGGTATAGAGACTGAGATCACGGGGAGGTAAAAGGGACTGGGTGTGAGATTACGGGGAGGATAAAGGGACGGTGAGAGTTAACGGGAGGTTAAAGCGACAGAGTGAGATCACGGGGAGGTTAAAGGGGCAGAGAATGAGATCAAGGGCAGATTAAAGGGAGAGAGATTGAGATCATGTGGAGTTTAAAGGGACAGAGAGTGAGATCACGGGTTAGTTAAATGGCCAGAAAGTGAGATCATGGGGAGGTTAAAGGGACCGAGAGTGATATCACGCTGAGGTTAATGGGACAGAGAGTGAGATCACGGGGAGGTGAAAGGGACAGTGAATGAGATATCAGGGAGGTTAAATGGACAGAAAGTGAGATCACGGGAAGATTAAATGGACAGACTGACATAACTGTGATGTTAAAGGGACAGAGATTGAGATCACGGGGAGGTTAAAGGGACAGAGTGAGATCACTGGTACATTAAAGGGACAGAGAATGAGATCACGGGGAGGTTAAAGGGATAGAGAGTGAGATCACGCTGGGGTTAATGGGACAGAGAATGAGATCACAGGGAGGTAAAAGGGACAGGGAGTGAGATTACGGAGAGGTTAAAGGGACAGAGAGAGTTAACGGGGAGGTTAAAGCGACAGAGTGAGATCACGGGCAGGGTAAAGGGACAGAGAATGAGATCACGGGCAGATTAAAGGGACAGAGATTGAGATCATGCGGAGTTTAAAGGGACAGAGAGTGAGATGACGGGGAGGTAAAAGGGACAGAGAGTGAGATCACGGGGAGGTTAAAGGGACAGAGAGTGAGATCACGGAGAGGTTAAATGGAAACAGATTGAGATCACGGGGAGGTTAAAGGGACAGAGAGTGAGATGACGGGCAGGTAAAAGGTACAGAAAGTGAGTTCACAGGGAGGTTAAAGGGACAGAGAGTTAGATGACGGTGAGGTTAAATGGACAGAGAGTGAGATCACGGGGTGTTTAAAGGGACAGAGATTGAGATAACGGGGAGGTTTAAGGGACAGAGAGTGAGATCACGGGAAGTTTAAAGGGACAGAGTGTGAGTTCACGGGAAGGTTAACGGGACAGAGAGTGATAACACGGGGAGGATAAAGGGACAGAGAGTGAGATCACGGGGAGGTTAAAGGGACAGAGAGGGAGATCACGGGGAGGTTAAAGGGACTGAGAATGAGATAACGAGGAGGTTAAAGGGACAGAGATTGAGATAAAAGGGCGGTTAAAGGGACAGAGACTGAGACCACGGGGATGTTAAGGGACAGAGAGTGAGATCACGGGGAGGATTAAGGGATAGAGAGTGCGATCACGGGAAGGTTAATGGGACAGATAGTGAGATCATGGGGAGGTTAAAGGGACAGTGAGTGAGATCATGGGCAGGTTCAAGGGACAGAGATTGAGATCACGGGAAGGTTAATGGGACAGAGAGTGATATCACGGGGTGGCTAAAGGGACATTGAGTCCGATCACGGGGAGGTTAATGGGACAGAGAGTGAGTTCAGGGGAGCTTAAAGGGACAGAGAATGAGATCACGGGGAAGTAAAAGGGACAGAGAGTGAGATCACAGTCAGGTTGAAGGGACAGAGAGTGAGATCACGGTGAGGTTAAAGGGACAGAGAGTGAGACGAGGGGGAGGTTCAAGGGATAGAGTGTGAGATCACGGGGAGGTTAAAGGGAGAGAGAGTGATATCAGGGGAAGTTTAAAGGGACAGAGACTGAGATCACGGGAAGGTTAACGGGACAAAGAGTGTGATCAGGGGAAGGTTAAAGGTACAGAGAGAGATCACGGGGAGGTAAAAGGGACAGGGTGTGAGATTACGGGGAGGATAAAGGGACGGAGAGAGTTAACGGGGAGGTTAAAGCGACAGAGTGAGATCACGGGCAGGTTAAAGGGACAGAGAATGAGATCACGGGCAGATTAAAGGGACAGAGATTGAGATCATGCGGAGTTTAAAGGGACATAGAGTGAGATCACGGGGAGGTTAAAGGGAAAGAGATTGAGATCACGGGGAGGTTAAAGGGACAGAGAGTGAGATGACGGGGAGGTAAAAGGGACAGAGAGTGAGATCACGGGGAGGTTAAAGGGACAGAGAGTGAGATCACGGAGAGGTTAAAGGGAAAGAGATTGAGATCACGGGGAGGTTAAAGGGACAGAGAGTGAGGTGACGGGGAGGTAAAAGGGACAGAAAGTGAGTTCACAGGGAGGTTAAAGGGACAGAGAGTTAGATGACGGGGAGATTAAATGGAGAGAGAGTGAGATCACGGGGAGTTTAAAGGGACAGAGATTGAGATAACGGGGAGGTTTAAGGGACAGAGAGTGAGATCACGGGAAGTTTAAAGGGACAGAGTGTGAGATCACGGGAAGGTTAACGGGATATTGAGTGCGATCACAGGGAGGTTAAAGGTACAGAGAGTGTGATCACGGGAAGTTTAAAGGGACAGAGTTTCAGATTACGGGGAGGTTATAGGGACAGAGAATGAGATCAGTGAGAGGTTAAAGGGAGCGAGAGTGAGATCAAGGGGAGGTTAAAGGGTCAGCGAGTGAGATCACAGGGAGGTTAAAGGGAGAGTGAGTGAGATCACGGGGAGTTTAAAGTGACAGAGAGTGAGACCACGGGGAGGTTAAATGGACAGAGAATGAGTTCACGGGGAAGTAAACGGGACAGAGAGTAAGATCACTGAGAGGTTAAAGGGACAGAGATTGAGATCAGGGGGAGGTTAAAGGGACAGAGGGTGAGATCACGGGAATGTTAATGGGACAGAGACTGAGATCAGGGACAGTTATAGAGACAGATGGTCAGATCAGGGACAGTTAAAGGGACTGATTCGGAGATCAGGGGGACAGTTAATGGGACAAAGAGTGAGACCACGGACAGCTAAAGGGACAGAGAGAGATCAGGGACTATTAACGGGACAGAGAGTGGGATCGGGGGACAGTTAAATGGGCAGAGAGTGAGATCAGGGAAGGTTAAAGGGACAGAGAGTGAGATCACGGGGAGGTTAAAGGGACAGAGAGTGAGATCACGGGGAGGTTAAAGGGACAGAGAGTGAGATCACGGGGAGGTTAAAGGGACAGAGAGTGAGATTACGGGGAGGTTAAAGGGACAGAGAGTGAGATCACAGGGAGGTTAAAGGGAGAGAGAGTGAGATCACCGGGAGTTTAAAGGGACAGAGAGTGAGATCACGGGGTGGCTAAAGGGATAAAGAGTGAGATCACGGGAAGGTTAAATGGACAGAGAATGAGTTCACGTGGTGCTTAAAGAGATAGAGAATGAGAGCACGGGGAAGTTAAAGGGACAGAGAGTGAGATCGCGGCCAGGATAAAGGAACAGAGAGTGAGATCATGGGGAGGTTAAAGGGACAGAGAGTGAGATCACTGAGAGGTTAAAGGGACAGAGAGTGAGATCAGGGGGAGGTTAACAGGACAGAGAGTGAGATCACGGGCTGTTTTAAGTGACAGAGACTGAGATCAGAGGGAGGTTAAAGGGATAGAGAGGGAGATCACGGGGAGGTTAAAGGGACTGAGAATGAGATAACGAGGAGTTTAAAGGGACAGAGATTGAGATCACGGGAGGTTAATGGGACGGAGAATGAGATAACGAGGAGGTTAAAGGGACAGAGATTGAGATAAAAGGGCGGTTAAAGGGACAGAGAGTGAGATCACGGGGATGTTAAAGGGACAGAGAGTGAGATCACGGGGAGGATTAAGGGATAGAGAGTGCGATCACGGGAAGGTTAATGGGACAGATATTGAGATCACGGGGAGGTTAAAGGGACAGTGAGTGAGATCACGGGCAGGTTCAAGGGACAGAGATTGAGATCACGGGAAGGTTAATGGGACAGAGAGTGAGGTCAAGGGGAGGTTAATGGGACAGAGAGTGAGTTCAGGGGAGCTTAAAGGGACAGAGACTGAGATCACGGGGAAATAAAAGGGACAGAGAGTGAGATCACGGTCAGGTTGAAGGGACAGAGAGTGAGATCACGGTGAGGTTAAAGGGACAGAGAGTGAGATCACGGGGAGGTTAAAGGGAGAGAGAGTGATATCAGGGGAAGTTTAAAGGGACAGAGACTGAGATCACGGGGATGTTAACGGGACAAAGAGTGAGTTCACGGGGAGGTTAAAGGGACAGAGAGTGAGAACACGGGGAGGTTAAAGGGACAGAGCGAGATCACGGGAGGTAAAAGGGACAGGGTGTGAGATTACGGGAAGGATAAAGGGACGGAGAGAGTTAACGGGGAGGTTAAAGCGACAGAGTGAGGTCACGGGGAGGTTAAAGGGGCAGAGAATGAGATCAAGGGCAGATTAATGGGACAGAGATTGAAATCATATGGAGTTTAAAGGGACAGAGAGTGAGAATACGGGTAGGTTAAAGGGACACAGATTGAGATCACGGGGAGGTTATAGGGACAGAGAGTGAGATCACTGGGAGGTTAAAGGGACAGAGAGTGAGATCACGGGGATGTTAAAGGGACAGAGTGAGATCACTGGTACGTTAAAGGGACAGAGATTGAGATCACGGGGAGGTTAAAGGGACAGAGAGTTAGATGACGGTGAGGTTAAATGGACTTAGAGTGAGATCACGGGGAGGTTAAAGGGACAGAGATTGAGATCACGGGGAGATTAAAGGGACAGAGAGTGAGATCACGGGGATGTTAAAGGGACAGAGTGAGATCACTGGTACGTTAAAGGGACAGAGATTGAGATCACGGGGAGGTTAAAGGGACAGAGAGTTAGATGACGGTGAGTTTAAATGGACATAGAGTGAGATCACGGGGAGGTTAAAGGGACAGAGATTGAGATCACGGGGAGATTAAAGGGACAGAGAGTGAGATCACGGGGATGTTAAAGGGACAGAGTGAGATCACTGGTACGTTAAAGGGACAGAGATTGAGATCATGGGGAGGTTAAAGGGACATAGAGTGAGATCACGCTGAGGTTAATGGGACAGAGAGTGAGATCACGGGGAGGTGAAAGAGACAGTGAAAGAGATCACAGGGAGGTTAAATGGACTGAAAGTGAGATCACGGGAAGATTAAATGGACAGAGTGACATAACTGGGACGTTAAAGGGACAGAGATTGAGATCACGGGGAGGTTAAAGGGACAGAGTGAGATCACTGGTGCGTTAAAGGGACAGAGAATGAGATCTGAGGAGGTTAATGGGACAGAGAGTGAGATCATGGGGAGGTTAAAGGGACTGAGACTGAGATCACGGGGAGATTAAAGGGACAGAGTGCTAAATCAGGGACATTAAAGGGACAGAGAGGGAGGTCACGGGGAGGTGAAAGGGACAGTAAATGAGATCACAGGAAGGTTAAATGGACAGAAAGTGAGATCACGGGCAGGTTAAATGGACAGAGATTGAGATCACGGGAAGATTAAATGGACAGAGTGAGATCACTGGTACATTAAAGGGACAGAGATTGAGATCACGGGGAGGTTAAAGGGACAGAGAGTAAGATGACGGTAAGGTTAAATGCACGTAGAGTGAGATCACGGGGAGGTTAAAGCGACAGAGTGAGATCACGCGGAGGTTAAAGAGGCAGAGAATGAGATCACGGGCAGATTAAAGGGACAGAGACTGAGATCATGCGGAGTTTAAAGGGACAGAGAGTCAGAATATGGGTAGGTTAAAGGGAAAGAGATAGAGATCGCAGAGAGATTGAAGGGACTGAGAGTGAAATCACAGGTAGGTCAATGGGACAGATATTGAGATCAAGGGGAGGTTATAGGGACAGAGAGTGAGATCACGGGGAGGTTAAAGAGACAGAGAGTGAGATCACGGGGAGGTTTAAGTTATAGAGACTGAGAACACGGGGAGGTTAAAGGGACAGAGTCAGTTAACGGGGAGGTTAAAGCGACAGAGTGAGATCACGGGGTGGTTAAAGGGACAGAGAATGAGATCACGGGGAGTTTAAAGGGAAAGAGATTGAGATCACGGGGAGGTTAAAGGGACAGAGAGTGAGATGACGGGGAGGTAAAAGGGACAGAGAGCGAGATCACGGGGAGTTTAAAGGGACAGAGAGTGAGATCACGGGTAGTTAATTGGGACAGAGAGCTAAATCAGGGAGGTTATAGGAACAGAGAATGACATCACCGGGAGGTTAAAGGGACAGAGACTGAGATCACGGGGAGCTTAAAGGGACAGAGTGCTAAATCAGGGAGATTAAAGGGACTGAGAGTGAGATCACGGGGAAGTTAAATGGACAGAGAGTGAGATCATGGGGAGGTTATAGGGACAGAGAGTGAGATCACGGGGAGGTGAAAGGGACAGTGAATGAGATCAAAGGGAGGTTAAATGGACAGAAAGTGAGATCACGGGCAGGTTAAATGGACAGAGATTGAGATCATGGGAAGATTAAATGGACAGAGTAACATAACTGGGACGTTAAAGGGACAGAGTTTGAGATCACGGGGAGGTTAAACGGACAGAGTGAGATCACTGGTACGTTAAAGGGACAGAGATTGAGATCACGGGGAGGTTAAAGGGACAGAGAGTTAGATGACGGTTAGGTTAAATGGACAGAGAGTGAGATCTGGGGAGGTTAATGGGACAGAGAGTGAGATCATGGGGAGGTTAAAGGGACAGAGAGTGAGATCACTGGGAGGTTAAAGAGACAGAGAGTGATATCATGGGGAGGTTTAAGGTATAGTGACTGAGATCACGGGGAGGTTAAAGGGACAGGGAGTGTGATTACGGGGAGGTTAAAGGGACAGAGAGAGTTAACGGGGAGGTTAAAGCGACAGATTGAGATCAGGGGAGGTTAAAGGGACAGAGAATGAGATCACGGGCAGATTAAAGGGACAGAGATTGAGATGATGCGGAGTTTAAAGGGACAGAGAGTGAGATCACGGGGAGGTTAATGGGAAAGAGATTGAGATCACGGGGCGGTTAAAGGGACAGAGAGTAGGATCACGGGGAGGTTAAAGGGACTGAGAGTGAGATCACGGGGATTTTAAAGGGACAGAGAGTGAGATCACGGGGAGTTAAATGGGACAGAGAGCTAGATCAGGGAGCTTATAGGGATCAGAGAATGAGATCACCGGGAGGTTAATGGGACAGAGACTGAGATCACGTGAAGGTTAAAGGGACAGAGTGCTAAATCAGGGACGTTAAAGGGACAGAGAGGGAGATCACGGGGAAGTTAAATGGACAGAGAGTGAGATCATGGGGAGGTTAAAGGGACAGAGAGTGAGATCACGGGGAGGTTAAAGGGACAGAGTGAGATCACTGGTACGTTAAAGGGACAGAGATTGAGATCATGGGGAGGTTAAAGGGACAGAGAGTAAGATGACGGTAAGGTTAAATGCACGTAGAGTGAGATCACGGGGAGGTTAAAGCGACAGAGTGAGATCACGGGGAGGTTAAAGAGGCAGAGAATGAGATCACGGGCAGTTTAAAGGGACAGAGACTGAGATCATGCGGAGTTTAAAGGGACAGAGAGTCAGAATATGGGTAGGTTAAAGGGAAAGAGATTGAGATCGCGGGGAGGTTAATAGGACATAGAGTGAGATGACAGGGAGGTAAAAGGGACAGAGAGTGAGATCACGGAGAGATTCAATGGACTGAGAGTGAAATCACGGGTAGGTTAATGGGACAAAGAGTGTGATCACGGGGCGGTTAAAGGTACAGAGACTGAGATCACGGGGAGGTTATAGGGACAGAGAGTGAGATCACGGGGAGGTTAAAGGGACAGAGAGTGAGATCACGGGGAGGTTGAAGGGACAGAGAGTTAGATCAGTGGAGGTTAATGGGACAGAGAGTGAGTTCATGGGAATGTTAAAGGGACAGAGAGTGAGATCACGGGGAGGTTAAAGAGACAGGGAGTGAGATTACGGGGAGGTTAAAGGCACAGAGACAGTTAACGGGGAGGTTAAAGCGACAGAGTGAGATCACGGGGTGGTTAAAGGGACAGAGAGTGAGATCACGGGGAGTTTAAAGGGAAAGAGATTGAGATCACGGGGAGGTTAAAGGGACAGAGATTGAGCTGACGGGGAGGTAAAAAGGACAGAGAGTGAGATCACGGGGAGGTTAAAGGGACAGAGAGAGAGATCACGGAGAGGTTAAAGGGAATGAGAGTGTGATCACGGGTAGATTAATGGGACAAAGAGTGTGATCACGGGGAGGTTAAAGGGACAGAGAGTGAGATCACGGGGAGGTTATAGGGACAGAGAGTGATATCACGGTGAGGTTAAAGGGACTGAGAGTGAGATCACGCGGTGTTTAAAGGGACAGAGAGTGAGATCACGGGTAGTTAATTGGGACAGAGAGCTAGATCAGGGAGGTTATAGTGACATGAGAATGAGTTCTCCGGGAGGTTAAAGGGACAGAGACGGAGATCACGAGGAGCTTAAAGGGACAGAGTGCTAAATCAGGGAGATTAACGGGACTGAGTGTGAGATCACGGGGAAGTTAAATGGACAGAGAGTGAGATCATGGGGAGGTTATAGGGACAGAGAGTGAGATCACGCTGAGGTTAATGGGACAGAGAGTGAGATCACGGGGAGGTGAAACGGACAGTAAATGAGATCACAGGGAGGTTAAATGGACAGAAAGTGAGATCACGGGCAGGTTAAATGGACAGAGATTGAGATCATGCGGAGTTTAAAGGGACAGAGAGTGAGATCACGGGTAGGTTAAATGGAAAGAGATTGAGATCACGGGGAGGTTAAAAGGACAGAGAGTGAGATGATGGGGAGGTAAAAGGGACAGAGAGTGAGATCACGGGGAGGTGAAAGGGACAGAGTGAGATCACTGGTACGTTAAAGGGACAGAGATTGAGATCACGGGGAGGTTAAAGGGACAGAGAGTAAGATGACGGTAAGGTTAAATGCACGTAGAGTGAGATCACGGGGAGGTTAAAGCGACAGAGTGAGATCATGGGGAGGTTAAAGGGGCAGAGAATGAGATCACGGGCAGATTAAAGGGACAGAGACTGAGATCATGCGGAGTTTAAAGGGACAGAGAGTCAGAATATGGGTAGGTTAAAGGGAAAGAGATTGAGATCGCAGAGAGGTTAATAGGACATAGAGTGAGATGACGGGGAGGTAAAAGGGACAGAGAGTGAGATCACGGAGAGATTGAAGGGACAGAGAGTGAGATCACGGGGAGGTTGAAGGGACAGAGAGTGAGATCAGTGGAGGTTAATGGGACAGAGAGTGAGATCATGGGAATGTTAAAGGGACAGAGAGTGAGATCACGGGGAGGTTAAAGAGTCAGAGAGTGATATCACGGGGAGATTTAAGTTATAGAGACTGAGAACACGTGGAGGTTAAAGGGACAGGGAGTGAGATTACGGGGAGGTTAAAGGCACAGAGACAGTTAACGGGGAGGTTAAAGCGACAGAGTGAGATCACGGGAAGGTTACAGGGACAGAGAATGAGATCACGGGCAGATTAAAGGGACACAGATTGAGATCATGCGGAGTTTAAAGGGACAGAGAGTGAGATCACGGGGAGGTCAAAGGGACAGAGAGTGAGATCACGGGGAGGTTAAAGGGACAGAGAGTGAGATGACGGGGAGGTAAAAGGGACAGAGAGTGAGATCACGGGGAGGTTAAAGGGACAGAGAGTGAGATCACGGAGAGGTTAAAGGGATTGAGAGTGTGATCACGGGTAGATTAATGGGACAAAGAGTGTGATCACGGGGAGGTTAAAGGGACAGAGAGTGAGATCACGGGGAGGTTATAGGGACAGAGAGTGATATCACGGGGAGGTTAAAGGGACAGAGATTGAGATCATGGTGAAATTAAACGGACAGAGAGTGAGATCACGATGAGGTTAAAAGGACAGAGAGTGAGATCACGGGGAGGTTAATGGGTCAAAGAGTGTGATCACGAGGAGGTTAAAGGGACAGAGATTGAGATCACGGGGAGGTTATAGGGACAGAGAGTGAGATCACGGGGACGTTATAGGGACAGAGAGTGAGATCTCGGGGAGGTTGAAGGGACAGAGAGTGAGATCTGGGGAGGTTAATGGGACAGAGAGTGAGATCAGGGGGATGTTAAAGGTACAGAGAGTGAGATCACGGGGAGGTTAAAGAGACAGAGAGTGATATCATGGGGAGGTTTAAGGTATAGTGACTGAGATCACGGGGCGGTTAAAGGGACAGGGAGTGTGATTACGGGGAGGATAAAGGGACAGAGAGAGTTAACGGTGAGGTTAAAGCGACAGAGTGAGATCACGGGGAGGTTAAAGGGACAGAGAATGAGATCACGGGCAGATTAAAGGGACAGAGATTGAGATCATGCGGAGATTAAAGGGACAGAGAGTGAGAATACGCGGAGATTAAAGGGACAGAGAGTGTGATCACGGGGAGGTTAAAGGGACAGAGTGTTACATCACGGTGAGGTTAAAGGGACAGAGAGTAGGATCACGGGGAGTTTAAAGGGACTGAGAGTGAGATCTGGGAATACTAATGGGACAGAGAGTGAGATCACGGGTATGTTAAAGACACAGAGAGTGATATCACGGGGAGGTTTAAGGTATAGAGACTGAGATCACGCGGAGGTAAAAGGGACAGGGTGTGAGATTACGGGGAGGATAAAGGGACAGAGAGAGTTAACAGGGAGGGTAAAGTGACAGAGTGAGATCATGGGGAGGTTAAAGGGGCAGAGAATGAGATCACGGGAAGATTAAAGGGACAGAGATTGAGATCATGTGAAGTTTAAAGGGACAGAGAGTGAGAATACGGGTAGGTTAAAGGGACAGAGATTGAGATCACGGGGAGGTTAAAGGGACTGAGAGTGAGATCACGGGCAGGTTAATGGGTCAAAGAGTGTGATCACGAGGAGGTTAAAGTGACAGAGATTGAGATCACGGGAAGGTTATAGGGACAGAGAGTGAGATCACGGCGAGGTTGAAGGGACAGAGAATGAGATCTGGGGAGGTTAATGGGACAGAGAGTGAGATCATGGGGATGTTAAAGGTATAGAGAGTGAGATCACGGGGAGGTTAAAGAGACAGAGAGTGATATCATGGGGAGGTTTAAGGTATAGTGATTGAGATCACGGGGCGGTTAAAGCGACAGGGAGTGTGATTACGGGGAGGTTAAAGGGACAGAGAGAGTTAACGGGGAGGTTAAAGTGACAGATTGAGATCACGGGGAGGTTAAAGGGACAGAGAATGAGATCACGGGCAGATTAAAGGGACAGAGATTGAGATCATGCGGAGTTTAAAGGGACAGAGAGTGAGATCACGGGTAGGTTAAATGGAAAGAGATTGAGATCACGGGGAGGTTAAAAGGACAGAGAGTGAGATGATGGGGAGGTAATAGGGACAGAGAGTGTGATCACGGGACGGTTAAAGGGACACAGATTAGGATCTCGGGGAGGTTAAAGGGACTGAGAGTGAGATCACGGGGAGTTTAAAGGGACAGAGAGTGAGAACACGGGGAGTTTAATGGGACAGAGAGCTAGATCAGGGAGGTTATAGGGACAGAGAATGAGATCACCGGGAGGTTAAAGGGACAGAGATTGATATCACGGGGAGGTTAAAGGGACAGAGTGCTAAATCAGGGAGATTAAAGGGACTGAGAGTGAGATCACGGGGAATTTAAATGGACAGAGAGTGAGATCATGGGGAGGTTAAAGGGACAGAGAGTGAGATCACGCTGAGGTTATCGGGACAGAGAGTGAGATCACGCTGAGGTTAAAGGGACAGTGAATGAGATCACAGGGAGGTTAAATGGACAGAAAGTGAGATCACAGGCAGGTTAAATGGACAGAGATTGAGATCACGGGAAGATTAAATGGACAGAGTGACATAACTGGGACGTTAAAGGGACAGAGATTGAGATCACGGGGAGTTTAAAGGGACAGAGTGAGATCACTGGTACGTTAAAGGGACAGAGATTGAGATCAAGGGGAGGTTTAAGGGACAGAGAGTTAGATGATGGTGAGGTTAAATGGACATAGAGTGAGATCACGGGGAGGTTAAAGGGACAGAGATTGAGATCACGGTGAAATTAAACGGACAGAGAGTGAGATCACAATGAGGTTAAAGGGACAGAGAGTGAGATCACGGGGAGGTTAATGGGTCAAAGAGTGTGATCACGAGGAGGTTAAAGGGACAGAGATTGAGATCACGGGGAGGTTATAGGGACAGAGAGTAAGATCACGGGGACGTTAAAGGGACAGAGAATGAGATCTCGGGGAGGTTGAAGGGACAGAGAGTGAGATCTGGGGAGGTTAATGGGACAGAGAGTGATATCATGGGGAGGTTTAAGGTATAGTGACTGAGATCACGGGGAGGTTAAAGGGACAGGGAGTGTGATTACGGGGAGGTTAAAGGGACAGAGAGAGTTAACGGGGAAGTTAAAGCGACAGATTGACATCACGGGGAGGTTAAAGGGACAGAGAGTAGGATCACGGGGAGGTTAAAGGGACTGAGAGTGAGATCACGGGGAGTTTAAAGGGACAGAGAGTGAGATCATGGGGAGTTAAATGGGACAGAGAGCTAGATCAGGGAGGTTATAGGGACAAAGTATTAGATCACCAGGCGGTTAAAGGGACAGAGACTGAGATCACGGGGAGGTTAAAGGGACAGAGAGTGAGATCACGCTGAGGTTAATGGGACAGAGAGTGAGATCACGGGGAGGTGCAAGGGACAGTAAATGAGATCACAGGGAGGTTAAATGGACAGAAAGTGAGATCACGGGCAGGTTAAATAGACAGAGATTGAGATCACGGGAAGATTAAATGGACAGAGTAACATATCTGGGACGTTAAAGGGACAGAGATTGAGATCACGGGGAGGTTAAAGGGACAGAGTGAGATCACTTGTATGTTAAAGGGACAGAGATTGAGATCACGGGGAGGTTAAAGGGACAGAGAGTAAGATGACGGTAAGGTTAAATGCACGTAGAGTGAGATCACGGGGAGGTTAAAGCGACAGGGTGAGATCACGGGGAGGTTAAAGGGGCAGAGAATGAGACCACGGGCAGATTGAAGGGACAGAGACTGAGATCATGCGGAGTTTAAAGGGACAGAGAGTCAGAATATGGGTAGGTTAAAGGGAAAGAGATTGAGATCGCAGGGAGGTTAATAGGACATAGAGTGAGATGACGGGGAGGTAAAAGGGACAGAGAGTGAGATCACGGAGAGATTAAAGGGACTGAGACTGAAATCACGGGTAGGTTAATGGGACAAAGAGTGTGATCACGGGGAGGTTAAAGGGACAGATATTGAGATCTGGGGAGGTTAATGGGACAGAGAGTGAGATCATGGGAATGTTAAAGGGACAGAGAGTGAGATCACGGGGAGGTTAAAGAGTCAGCGAGTGATATCACGGGGAGGTTTAAGTTATAGAGACTGAGAACACGGGGAGGTTAAAGGGACAGAGAGTGAGATCATGGGGAGGTGAAAGGGACAGAGAGTGAGATAACGGGGAAATTAAAGAGACAGAGAATGATATCACGGGGAGGTTTAAGGTATAGAGAGTTAGATCACGGGGAGGTAAAAGGGGCAGGGTGTGAGATTACGGGGAGGATAAAGGGACAGAGAGAGTTAACGGGGTGGTTAAAGCGACAGAGTGAGATCACGGGGAGGTTAAAGGGGCAGATAATGAGATCACGGGCAGATTAAAGGGACAGAGATTGAGATCATGCGGAGTTTAAAGGGACAGAGAGTCAGAATACGGGTAGGTTAAAGGGACAGAGAGTGAGATCACGGGGAGATTGAAGGGACAGAGAGTGAGATCTGGGGAGGTTAGTGGGACAGAGAGTGAGATCATGGTGATGTTAATGGGACAGAGAGTGGGATCACGGGGAGGTTAAAGAGACAGAGAGTGAGATCACGGGCAGATTAAAGAGACACAGATTGAGAACATGCGGAGTTTAAAGGGACAGAGAGTGAGATGACGGGGAGGTAAAAGGAACAGAGAGTGAGATCACGGGGAGGTTAAATGGACAGAGAGTGAGATCACGGGCAGGTTAGAGGGTCAGAGAGTGATATCACGGTGAGGTTAAAGGGACTGAGAGTGTGATCACGGGGAGTTTGAAGGGACAGAGAGTGAGATCATGGGTAGTTAATTGGGACAGAGAGCTAGATCAGGGAGGTTATAGGGACAGAGAATGAGATCACCGGGAGGTTAAAGGGACAGAGACTGAGATGACGGGGAGGTTAAAGGGACAGAGTGCTAAATCAGGGAGATTAAAGGGACAGAGAGTGAGATCACGTTGAGCTTAATGGGACAGAGAGTGAGATCACGGGGAGGTGAAAGGGACAGTGAATGAGATCACAGGGAGGTTAAATGGACAGAAAGTGAGATCACGGGCAGGTTAAATGGACAGAGATTGAGATCACGGGAAGATTAAATGGACAGAGTAACATAACTGGGACGTTAAAGGGAGAGAGATTGAGATCACGGGGAGGTTAAAGGGACAGAGTGAGATCACTGGTACGTTAAAGGGACAGAGATTGAGATCGGGGGAGGACAAAGGGACAGAGAGTTAGATGACGATGAGGTTAAATGGACATAGAGTGAGATCACGGGGAGGTTAAAGGGACAGAGAGTGAGATCATGGGGAGGTTAAAGGGACAGAGAGTGAGATCATGGGGAGGTTAAAGGGACAGAGAGTGAGATCTGTGTAGGTTAATGGGACAGAGAGTGAGATCATGGGGAGGTTAAAGGGACAGAGAGTGAGATCACGGGGAGGTGAAAGAGACAGAGAGTGATATCACGGGGAGGTTTAAGGTATAGAGACTTAGATCACGGGGAGGTAAAAGGGACAGGGTGTGAGATTACGGGGAGGATAAAGGGACAGAGAGAGTTAACGGGGAGGTTAAAGCGACAGAGTGAGATCATGGGGAGGTTAAAGGGGCAGAGAATGAGATCACGGGCAGATTAAAATGACAAAGATTGAGATCATGCAGAGTTTAAAGGGACAGAAAGTCAGATTACGGGTAGGTTAAAGGGAAAGAGATTGAGATCACGGGTAGGTTAATGGGAAAGAGAGTGAGATCACGGGGAGGTTCAAGGGACAGAGAGTGAGATCTGGGGAGGTTAATGGGACAGAGAATGAGATCATGGGGCTGTTAAAGGGACAGAGAGTGAGATCACGGGGAGGTTAAAGAGACAGAGATTGATATTACGGGGAGGTTTAAGGTATAGAGACTGAGAACAAGGGAAGGTTAAAGGGACAGGGAGTGAGATTAAGGGGAGGTTAAAGGCACAGAGAGAGTTAACGGGGAGGTTAAAGTGACAGAGTGAGATCACGGGGAGGTTAAAGGGACATAGATTGAGATCATGCGGAGTTTAAATGGACAGAGAGTGAGATCACGGGGAGTTTAATAGGAAAGAGATTGAGATCACGGGGAGGTTAAAGGGACAGAGAGTGAGATGACAGGGAGGTAAAAGGGACATAGAGTGAGATCACGGGGTGGTTAATGGGACAGAGAGTGAGATCACGAAGAGGTTAAAGGGACTGAGAGTGAGATCACGGGTAGATTCATGGGACAAAGAGTGTGATCACGGGGAGGTTAAAGGGACAGAGAGTGAGATCACGGGGAGGTTATAGGGACAGAGAGTGAGATCACGGGGAGGTTATAGGGACAGAGTGTGATATCACGGTGAGGTTAAAGGGACTGAGAGTGAGATCACGGGGAGTTTAAAGGGACAGAGAGTGAGATCACGGGTAGTTAATTGGGACAGAGAGCTAGATCAGGGAGGTTATAGGGAACGAGATGAGTTCACCGGGAGGTTAAAGGGACAGAGACGGAGATCACGGGGAGGTTAAAGGGACAGAGTGCTAAATCAGGGAGATTAAAGGGACTGAGAGTGAGATCACGGGGAAGTTAAATGGACAGAGAGTGAGATCATGGGGAGGTTATAGTGACAGAGAGTGAGATCACGCTGAGGTTAATGGGACAGGAGTGAGTTCACGGGGAGGTGAAAGGGACAGTGAATGAGATCACAGGGAGGTTAAATGGACAGAAAGTGAGATCACGGGCAGGTTAAATGGACAGAGAATGAGATCATGGGATGATTAAATGGACAGTGTGACATAACTGGGACGTTAAAGGGACAGAGATTGAGATCACGGGGAGGTTAAAGGGAAAAAGAGTTAGATGACGGTAAGGTTAAATGGACATAGAGTGAGATCACGGGGAGGTTAAAGGGACAGAGATTGAGATGACGGGGAAATTAAAGTGACAAAGAGTGAGATCACGAGGAGGTTAATGGGACAGAGAGTGAGATCATGGGGAGGTTAAAGGGACAGAGAGTGAGATCACGGGGAAATTAAGGAGACAGAGAGAGATATCACGGGGAGGTTTATGGTAATGAGACTTAGATCACGGGGAGGTAAAAGGGTCAGGGGATGAGATTACGGGGAGGATAAAGGGACAGAGAGAGTTAACGGGGAGGTTAAAGCGACAGAGTGAGATCACGGGGAGGTTAAATGGGCAGAGATTGAGATCATGGGCAGATTAAAGGGAGAGAGAGTCAGAATACGGGTAGGTTAAAGGGAAAGAGATTGAGATCACGGGGAGGTTAGCGGGACAGAGAGTGAGATGACGGGGAGGTTATAGGGACAGAGAGTGAGATAACGGAGAGATTAAAGGGACTGAGGTTGAAATCACGGGTAGGTTAATGGGACAAAGAATGTGATCACGGGGAGGTTAAAGTGACAGAGATTGAGATCAAGGGGAGGTTATAGGGACAGAGAGTGAGATCAAGGGGAGGTTAAAGGGACAGAGATTGAGATCACGGGGAGGTTGAAGGGACAGAGAGTGAGATCTGGGGAGGTTAGTGGGACAGAGAGTGAGATCATGGGGATGTTAATGGGACAGAGAGTGGGATCAAGGGGAGGTTAAAGAGACAGAGAATGATATCACCGGGAGGTTTAAGGTATAGAGACTGAGAACACGGGGAGGTTAAAGGGACAGGGAGTGAGATTACGGGGATGTTAAAGGCACAGAGACAGTTAACGGGGAGGTTTAAGCGACAGAGTGAGATCACGGGGTGGTTAAAGGGACAGAGAATGAGATCACGGGCAGAATAAAGAGATACAGATTGAGAACATGCGGAGTTTAAAGGGACAGAGAGTGAGATCACGGGGAGTATAAAGGGAAAGAGATTGAGATCACGGGGAGGTTAAAGGGACAGAGAGTGAGATGACGGGGAGGTAAAAGGGACAGAGAGTGAGATCACGGGGAGGTTAAAGGGACAGAGTTGTGAGATCACGGAGAGGTTAAAGGGACTGAGAGTGAGATCACGGGTGGATTAATGGGACAAAGAGTGTGATCATGGGGAGGTTAAAGGGACAGAGAGTGAGATCACGGGTAGTTTAATGGGACAAAGAGTGTGATCACGGGGAGGTAAAAGGGACAGAGAGTGAGATCACGGGGAGGTTAAAGGGACAGAGAGTGAGATCACGGAGAGGTTAAAGGGACTGAGAGTGAGATCACGGGTAGATTAATGGGACAAAGAGTGTGATCACGCGGAGATTATAGGGACTGAGAGTGAGATCATGGGGAGTCTAAAGGGACAGAAAGTGAGATCATAGGTAGTTAATTGGGACAGAGAGCTAGATCAGGGAGGTTATAGGTACAGAGAATGAGATCACCGGGAGGTTAAAGGGACAGAGACTGAGATCACGGTGAGGTTAAAGGGACAGAGTGCTAAATCAGGGAAATTAAAGGGACAGAGAGTTAGATGACGGTGAGTTTAAATGGACATAGAGTGAGATCACGGGGAGGTTAAAGGGACAGAGAGTGTGATCTGGGGAGGTTAATGGGACAGAGAGTGAGATCATGGCGAGGTTACAGGGACAGAGAGTGAGATCACGGGGAGGTTAAAGAGACAGAGAGTGATATCACGGGGAGGTTTAAGGTATAGAGACTTAGATCACGGGGATGTAAAAGGGAAAGGGTGTGAGATACGGGGAGGATAAATGGACAGAGAGAGTTAACGGGCAGGTGAAAGCGACAGAGTGAGATCATGGGGAGGTTAAAGGGGCAGAGAATGAGATCACGGGCCGATTAAAGGGACAGAGATTGAGATCATGTGGAGTTTAAAGGGACAGCGAGTCAGAATACTGGTAGGTTAAAGGGACAGAGATTGAGATCACGGGGAGGTAAAAGGGACAGAGAGTGAGATCACGGGAAGGTTAAAGGGACAGAGAGTGAGATCACGGGGAGGTTGAAGGGACAGAGAGTGAGATCTGGGGAGGTTAATGGGACAGAGAATGAGATCATGGGGCTGTTAAAGGGACAGAGAGTGAGATCACGGGGCTGTTAAAGGGACAGGGAGTGAGATCACGGGGATGTTTAAGGTATAGAGACTGAGAACACGGGAAGGTTAAAGGGACAGGGAGTGAGATTAAGAGGAGGTTAAAGGCACAGAGAGAGTTAACGGGGAGGTTAAAGCGACAGAGTGAGATCACGGGGAGGTTAAAGGGACAGAGAATGAGATCACGGGCAGATTAAAGGGACACAGATTGAGATCATGCAGAGTTTAAAGGGATGGAGAGTGAGATCACGGGGAGTTTAATAGGAAAGAGATTGAGATCACGGGGAGGTTAAAGGGACAGAGAGTGAAATGACGGGGAGGTAAAAGGGACATAGAGTGAGATCATGGGGTGGTTAAAGGGACAGAGATTGAGATCACGGGGAAATTAAAGTGACAGAGAGTGACATCACGAGGAGGTTAAAGGGACAGAGAGTGAGATCTGGGGAGGTTAATGGGACAGAGAGTGAGATCACGGGGAGGTTAAAGGGACAGAGGGTGAGATCACGGGAATGTTAATGGGACAGAGATTGAGAACAGGGACAGTTATAGGGACAGAGAGTCGGATCAGGCACAGTTAAAGGGACTGAGAGGTAGATCAGGGGGACAGTAAAAGGGACAAAGTGTGATATCAGGGACAGCTAAAGGGGCAGAGTGAGATCAGGGATAATAACGTGACAGAGAGTGGGATCGGGGGCAGTTCAAGGAACAGAGAGTGAGATCAGGAAAGGTTAAAGGGACAGAGTGAGATCACGGGAAGGTTAAAGGGAAAGAGAGTGAGATAACGGGGAGGTTAAAGGTACAGAGAGTGAGATCACGGATAGTTAAATGGACAGAGAGTGAGATCACAACGAGGTTAAAGGGAGAGAGAGTGAGATCACGGTGAGTTTAAAGGGACAGAGAGTAAGATCACGGGGAGGTTAAAGGGACAGAGAATGAGATCACGGGAAGATTAACGGGACAGAGAGTGAGATCACGGGTACGTTAAAGGGACAGAGAATGAGATGACTGGGAGGTTTAAGGGACAGAGAGTGAGGACACTGGGAAGTTAAAGGGACAGACAGTGAGTTCACGGATAGGTTAAAGGGACAGAGAGTGAGATCACCGGGAGGTTAATGGGACAGAGAGTGAGATCGCAGGGAGGTTAAAGGGACAGAGAATGAGATCACGGGGTGGATTAAGGGACAGAGTGAAATCACAGGGAGGTTCAAGGGACAGAGAGTGAGATCACGGGAAGGTTAAAGGGACAGAGAGTAAGATCTCGGGGAACTTAAAGGGACAGCAAGTTGGATCACGAGGAGGTTAATGGGACTGAGAGTGAGATCACGGGGAGTTTAAAGGGCAGAGAGTGAGATCACGGGGAGTTAAATGGTACAGAGAGCTAGATCAGGGAGGTTATAGGGACAGAGAATGAGATCACCGGGAGGTTAAAGGGACAGAGACTGATATCACGGGGAGGTTACAGGGACATAGTGCTAAATCAGGGAGATTAAAGGGACAGTGAGTGAGATCACGGGGAAGTTAAATGGACAGAGAGTGAGATCATGGGGAGGTTAAAGTGACAGAGAGTGAGATCACGCTGAGGTTAATGGGAATGAGAGTGAGATCACAGGAAGATTAAATGGACAGAGTGATATAACTGGGACGTTAAAGGGACTGAGATTGAGATCACGAGGAGTTTAAAGGGTCAGAGAGAGATCCAGGGGAGGTTAAAGGGACAGAGAGTTAGATGACGGTGAGGTTAAATGGACATAGAGTGAGGTAACGGGGAGGTTAAAGGGACAGAGATTGAGATAACGGGGAGATTAAAGGGACAGAGAGTGAGATCACAGGGAGGTTAACGGGACAGAGAGTGAGATCACGGGGAGATTAAAGGGACAGAGAGTGAGATCACGGGGTGGTTAAAGGGACAGAGTGCTAAATCAGGGAGATTAAAGGGACAGAGAGAGAGATCACGGGGAAGTTAAATGGACAGAGAGTGAGATCATGGGGAGGTTAAAGTGACAGAGAGTGAGATCACGCTGAGGTTAATGGGACAGAGAGTGAGATCACGGGGAGGTGAAAGGGACAGTGAATGAGATGACGTGGAGGTTAAAGGGACTGAGAGTGAGATCACAGAGAGGTTAATGGGACTGAGAGTGAGATCACGGGTAGGTTAATGGGACAGAGAGTGATATCACGGTGAGGTTAAAGGGACAGAGAGTGACAACACGGGGAGTTTAAAGGGAAAGACAGAGATCACGGGGTTGTTAAAGGGACAGAGAGAATTTACTGGGAAGTTAAAGCGACAGAGTGAGATCACAGGGAGGTTAAAGGGACAGATAGTGAGATCACTAGGAGATTAAAGGGACAGAGTGCGAGATCACGTGGACGTTAAAGGGACAGGAAGTGAGATTACGGGGAGGTTAAAGGGACAGAGAGTGAGATGACGGGGAGGTTAAAGGGACAGAGAGTGAGATCACGGGGAGGTTACAGGGACAGAGGGTGAGATCACGGGAATGTTAAAGGGACAGACTATGAGATCACGGGAAGGTTAAAGGCACAGAGGGTGAGATCACGGGAATGTTAATGGGACAGAGAGTTGGATCACGGGGAGGTTAAAGGGACTCAGAGTGAGATCACGGGGAGTTTAAAGGGACAGAGAGTGAGATCACGGGGAGTTAAATGGGACAGAGAGCTAGATCAGGGGGGTTATAGGGACAGAGAGTGAGATCACGGGGAAGTTAAATGGACAGAGAGTGATATCATGGGGAGGTTAAAGGGACAGAGAGTGAGATCACGCTGAGGTTAATGGGACAGTGAATGAGATCACGGGGAGTTGAAAGGGACAGTGAATGAGATCACAGGAAGGTTAAATGGACAGAAAGTGAGATCACGGGCAGGTTACAGGGACAGAGGGTGAGATCACGGGAATGTTAAAGGGACAGACTATGAGATCACGGGAAGGTTAAAGGCACAGAGGGTCAGATCACGGGAATGTTAATGGGACAGAGATTGAGATCAGGGACAGTTATAGGGACAGAGATACAGATCAGGGACAGTTAAAGGGACTGAGAGGGAGATCGGGGGACAGTTAAAGGCACAAAGTGTGAAATCAGGGACAGCAAAAGGGACAGAGTGAGATCAGGGATATTAACGGGACAGAGAGTGGGATCGGGGGACAGTTAAAGGGACAGAGAGTAAGATCAGGGAAGGTTAAAGGGACAGAGTGAGATCACGGGAAGGTTAAAGGGAAAGAGAGTGAGATCATGGGGAGGTTAATGGTACAGAGAGTGAGATCACGGGGAGGTTAAATGGACAGAGACTGAGATCACGGGGAGGTTAAAGGGATAGAAAGTGAGATCACAGGGAGCTTAAAGGGAGAGAGAGTGAGATCACGGTGAGTTTAAAGGGACAGAGAGTGAGATCACGGGGAGGTTAAAGGGACATAGTGCTAAATCAGGGAGATTAAAGGGACAGAGAGTGAGATCACGGGGAAGTTAAATGGACAGAGAGTGAGATCATGGGGAGGTTAAAGTGACAGAGAGTGAGATCACACTGAGGTTAATGGGAATGAGAGTGAGATCAAGGGGAGGTGAAAGTGACAGTGAATGAGATCACAGGGAGGTTAAATGGACAGAAAGTGAGATCACGGGGCGGTTAAAGGGACAGAGATTGAGATCACGGGGAGGTTAAAGGGTCAGAGAGAGAGATCCAGGGGAGGTTAAGGGGACAGAGAGTTAGATAACGGTAAGGTTAAATGGACATAGAGCGAGATCTCGGGGAGGTTAAAGGGACAGAGATTGAGATCACGGGGAGGTTAATGGGACAGAGAGTGAGATCACGGGGAGGTTAAAGGGACAGAGAGTGAGATCACGGGGTGGTTAAAGGGACAGAGAGTGAGATCACGGGGAGGTTAAAGGGACAGAGAGTGAGATCACGGGGTGGTTAAAGGGACAGAGTGCTGAATCAGGGAGATTAAAGGGACAGAAGGTGAGATCACGGGGAAGTTAAATGGACAGAGAGTGAGATCATGGGGAGGTTAAAGTGACAGAGAGTGAGATCACGCTGAGGTTAATGGGACAGAGAGTGAGATCACGGGGAGGTGAAAGGGACAGTGAATGAGATCACGGGGAGGTAAAAGGGACAGAGAGTGAGATGACGGGGAGGTTAAAGGGACTGAGAGTGAGATCACGGAGAGGTTAAAGGGACTGAGAGTGAGATCACGGGTAGGTTAATGGGACAAAGAGTGTGATCACGGGGAGGTTAAAGGGACAGAGAGTGAGATCACGGGGAGGTTATAGGGACAGTGAGTGATATCACGGTGAGGTTAAAGCGACAGAGAGTGAGAACACGGGGAGTTTAAAGGGAAAGACAGAGATCACGGGGAGGTTAAAGGGACAGAGAGTGAGATCACGGGGTTGTTAAAGGGACAGAGAGAGATTACTGGGAAGTTAAAGCGACAGAGTGAGATCACAGGGAGGTTAAAGGGACAGATAGTGAGATCACTAGGAGATTAAAGGGACAGAGTGCGAGATCACGTGGACGTTAAAGGGACAGGAAGTTAGATTACGGGGAGGTTAAAGGGACAGAGAGTGAGATGACGGGGAGGTTAAAGGGACAGAGAGTGAGTTCACGGGGAGGTTACAGGGACAGAGGGTGAGATCACGGGAATGTTAAAGGGACAGACTGTGAGATCACGGGAAGGTTAAAGGGACAGTGGGTGAGATCACGGGAATGTTAATGGGACAGAGATTGAGATCAGGGACAGTTATTGGGACAGAGAGACAGATCAGGGACAGTTAAAGGGACTGAGAGGGAGATCGGGGGACATTTAAACGGACAAAGTGTGAAATCAGGGGCAGCAAAAGGGACAGAGTGAGATCAGGGATATTAACGGGACAGAGAGTGGGATCGGGGGACAGTTAAAGGGACAGAGAGTGAGATCAGGGAAGGTTAAAGGGACAGAGTGAGATCACGGGAAGGTTAAAGGGAAATAGTGTGAGAGCATGGGGAGGTTAATGTACAGGGAGTGAGATCACGGGGAGGTTAAATGGACAGAGAGTGAGATCACGGGGAGGTTAAAGGGACAGAGAGTGAGATCACAGGGAGCTTAAAGGGAGAGAGAGTGAGATCACGGAGAGTTTAAAGGGACAGAGAGTGAGATCACGGGGTTGTTAAAGGGACAGAGAGTGAGATCACGGGGATGTTAATTGGACAGAGAGTGAGATCGTGGGGAGGTTAAAGGGGCAGAGAATGAGATCACGGGGAGGTTTAAGGGACAGAGTGAGATCACGGGGAGGTTCAAGGGACAGAGAGTGAGATCACGGGGAGGTTAAAGGGACAGAGAGTGAGAGCACGGATGGTTAAAGGGACAGAGAGTGAGATCACGGGGAGTTTAAAGGGACAGAGTGTGTGATCACGGGGAGGTTAAAGGGACAGAGAGTGATATCACGGGAAGGTTAAAGGGACAGAGAGTGATATCACGGTGAGGTTAAAGGGACAGAGAGTGACAACACGGGGAGTTTAAAGGGAAAGACAGAGATCACGGGGTTGTTAAAGGGACAGAGAGAATTTACTGGGAAGTTAAAGCGACAGAGTGAGATCACAGGGAGGTTAAAGGGACAGATAGTGAGATCACTAGGAGATTAAAGGGACAGAGTGCGAGATCACGTGGACGTTAAAGGGACAGGAAGTGAGATTACGGGGAGGTTAAAGGGACAGAGAGTGAGATGACGGGGAGGTTAAAGGGACAGAGAGTGAGATCACGGGGAGGTTACAGGGACAGAGGGTGAGATCACGGGAATGTTAAAGGGACAGACTATGAGATCACGGGAAGGTTAAAGGCACAGAGGGTGAGATCACGGGAATGTTAATGGGACAGAGAGTTGGATCACGGGGAGG
Organism: Cetorhinus maximus; assembly: GCF_964194155.1. Taxonomy (NCBI): domain Eukaryota; kingdom Metazoa; phylum Chordata; class Chondrichthyes; order Lamniformes; family Cetorhinidae; genus Cetorhinus; species Cetorhinus maximus. The sequence continues at coordinate 46,363 of NW_027597417.1, forward strand.
TTAAAGGGACTCAGAGTGAGATCACGGGGAGTTTAAAGGGACAGAGAGTGAGATCACGGGGAGTTAAATGGGACAGAGAGCTAGATCAGGGGGGTTATAGGGACAGAGAGTGAGATCACGGGGAAGTTAAATGGACAGAGAGTGATATCATGGGGAGGTTAAAGGGACAGAGAGTGAGATCACGCTGAGGTTAATGGGACAGTGAATGAGATCACGGGGAGTTGAAAGGGACAGTGAATGAGATCACAGGAAGGTTAAATGGACAGAAAGTGAGATCACGGGCAGGTTACAGGGACAGAGGGTGAGATCACGGGAATGTTAAAGGGACAGACTATGAGATCACGGGAAGGTTAAAACACAGAGGGTCAGATCACGGGAATGTTAATGGGACAGAGATTGAGATCAGGGACAGTTATAGGGACAGAGATACAGATCAGGGACAGTTAAAGGGACTGAGAGGGAGATCGGGGGACAGTTAAAGGCACAAAGTGTGAAATCAGGGACAGCAAAAGGGACAGAGTGAGATCAGGGATATTAACGGGACAGAGAGTGGGATCGGGGGACAGTTAAAGGGACAGAGAGTAAGATCAGGGAAGGTTAAAGGGACAGAGTGAGATCACGGGAAGGTTAAAGGGAAAGAGAGTGAGATCATGGGGAGGTTAATGGTACAGAGAGTGAGATCACGGGGAGGTTAAATGGACAGAGACTGAGATCACGGGGAGGTTAAAGGGATAGAAAGTGAGATCACAGGGAGCTTAAAGGGAGAGAGAGTGAGATCACGGTGAGTTTAAAGGGACAGAGAGTGAGATCACGGGGAGGTTAAAGGGACATAGTGCTAAATCAGGGAGATTAAAGGGACAGAGAGTGAGATCACGGGGAAGTTAAATGGACAGAGAGTGAGATCATGGGGAGGTTAAAGTGACAGAGAGTGAGATCACACTGAGGTTAATGGGAATGAGAGTGAGATCAAGGGGAGGTGAAAGTGACAGTGAATGAGATCACAGGGAGGTTAAATGGACAGAAAGTGAGATCACGGGGCGGTTTAAGGGACAGAGATTGAGATCACGGGGAGGTTAAAGGGTCAGAGAGAGAGATCCAGGGGAGGTTAAGGGGACAGAGAGTTAGATAACGGTAAGGTTAAATGGACATAGAGCGAGATCTCGGGGAGGTTAAAGGGACAGAGATTGAGATCACGGGGAGGTTAATGGGACAGAGAGTGAGATCACGGGGAGGTTAAAGGGACAGAGAGTGAGATCACGGGGTGGTTAAAGGGACAGAGAGTGAGATCACGGGGAGGTTAAAGGGACAGAGAGTGAGATCACGGGGTGGTTAAAGGGACAGAGTGCTGAATCAGGGAGATTAAAGGGACAGAAGGTGAGATCACGGGGAAGTTAAATGGACAGAGAGTGAGATCATGGGGAGGTTAAAGTGACAGAGAGTGAGATCACGCTGAGGTTAATGGGACAGAGAGTGAGATCACGGGGAGGTGAAAGGGACAGTGAATGAGATCACGGGTAGGTTAATGGGACAAAGAGTGTGATCACGGGGAGGTAAAAGGGACAGAGAGTGAGATGACGGGGAGGTTAAAGGGACTGAGAGTGAGATCACGGAGAGGTTAAAGGGACTGAGAGTGAGATCACGGGTAGGTTAATGGGACAAAGAGTGTGATCACGGGGAGGTTAAAGGGACAGAGAGTGAGATCACGGGGAGGTTATAGGGACAGTGAGTGATATCACGGTGAGGTTAAAGCGACAGAGAGTGAGAACACGGGGAGTTTAAAGGGAAAGACAGAGATCACGGGGAGGTTAAAGGGACAGAGAGTGAGATCACGGGGTTGTTAAAGGGACAGAGAGAGATTACTGGGAAGTTAAAGCGACAGAGTGAGATCACAGGGAGGTTAAAGGGACAGATAGTGAGATCACTAGGAGATTAAAGGGACAGAGTGCGAGATCACGTGGACGTTAAAGGGACAGGAAGTTAGATTACGGGGAGGTTAAAGGGACAGAGAGTGAGATGACGGGGAGGTTAAAGGGACAGAGAGTGAGTTCACGGGGAGGTTACAGGGACAGAGGGTGAGATCACGGGAATGTTAAAGGGACAGACTGTGAGATCACGGGAAGGTTAAAGGGACAGTGGGTGAGATCACGGGAATGTTAATGGGACAGAGATTGAGATCAGGGACAGTTATTGGGACAGAGAGACAGATCAGGGACAGTTAAAGGGACTGAGAGGGAGATCGGGGGACATTTAAACGGACAAAGTGTGAAATCAGGGGCAGCAAAAGGGACAGAGTGAGATCAGGGATATTAACGGGACAGAGAGTGGGATCGGGGGACAGTTAAAGGGACAGAGAGTGAGATCAGGGAAGGTTAAAGGGACAGAGTGAGATCACGGGAAGGTTAAAGGGAAATAGTGTGAGAGCATGGGGAGGTTAATGTACAGGGAGTGAGATCACGGGGAGGTTAAATGGACAGAGAGTGAGATCACGGGGAGGTTAAAGGGACAGAGAGTGAGATCACAGGGAGCTTAAAGGGAGAGAGAGTGAGATCACGGAGAGTTTAAAGGGACAGAGAGTGAGATCACGGGGTTGTTAAAGGGACAGAGAGTGAGATCACGGGGATGTTAATTGGACAGAGAGTGAGATCGTGGGGAGGTTAAAGGGGCAGAGAATGAGATCACGGGGAGGTTTAAGGGACAGAGTGAGATCACGGGGAGGTTCAAGGGACAGAGAGTGAGATCACGGGGAGGTTAAAGGGACAGAGAGTGAGAGCACGGATGGTTAAAGGGACAGAGAGTGAGATCACGGGGAGTTTAAAGGGACAGAGTGTGTGATCACGGGGAGGTTAAAGGGACAGAGAGTGATATCACGGGAAGGTTAAAGGGACAGAGAGTAAGATCACGGGGAGGTTAAAGGGACTCAGAGTGAGATCACGGGGAGTTTAAAGGGACAGAGAGTGAGATCACGGGGAGTTAAATGGGACAGAGAGCTAGATCAGGGGGGTTATAGGGACAGAGAGTGAGATCACGGGGAAGTTAAATGGACAGAGAGTGAGATCATGGGGAGGTTAAAGGGACAGAGAGTGAGATCACGCTGAGGTTAATGGGACAGTGAATGAGATAACGGGGAGGTGAAAAGGACAGTGAATGAGATCACAGGAAGGTTAAATGGACAGAAAGTGAGATCACGGGCAGGTTAAATGGACAGAGATTGAGATCACGGGAAGATTAAATGGACAGAGTGACATAACTGGGACGTTAAAGGGACGGAGATTGAGATCAAGGGGAGGTTAAAGGGTCAGAGAGTGAGATCACGGGGAGGTTAAAGGGACAGAGATTGAGATCACGGGGAGGTTAACGGGACAGAGAGTGAGATCACGGAGTGGTTAAAGGGACAGAGTGCTAAATCAGGGAGATTTAAGGGACAGAGAGTGAGATCACGGGGAAGTTAAATGGACAGGGAGTGAGATCATGGGGAGGTTAAAGTGACAGAGAGTGAGATCACGCTGAGGTAAATGGGTCAGAGGGTGAGATCACGGGGAGGTGAAAGGGACAGTGAATGAGATCACGGGGAGGTTAATGGGACAAAGAGTGAGATCACGGGTTGGTTAAAGGGACAGAGAGTGAGATCACGGGGAGGTTATAGGGACAGAGAGTGATATCACGGTGAGGTTAAAGGGACAGAGAGTGACAACACGGGGAGTTTAAAGGGAAAGACAGAGATCACGGGGAGGTTAAAGGGACAGAGAGTGAGATCACGGGGTTGTTAAAGGGACAGAGAGAGTTTACTGGGAAGTTAAAGCGACAGAGTGAGATCACAGGGAGGTTAAAGGGACAGAAAGTGAGATCACGAGGAGAATAAAGGGACAGAGTGCGAGATCACGTGGACGTTAAAGGGACAGGAAGTGAGATTACGGGGAGGTTAAAGGGACAGAGAGTGAGATGACGGGGAGGTTAAAGGGAAAGAGAGTGAGATCACGGGGAGGTTACAGGGACAGAGGGTGAGATCACGGGAAGGTTAAAGGGACAGAGGGTGAGATCACGGAAATGTTAATGGGACAGAGATTTAGATCAGGGACTGTTATAGGGACAGAGAGACAGATCAGGGACAGTTAACGGGACTGAGAGGGAGATCGGGGGACAGTTAAAGGGACAAAGTGTGAAATCAGGGACAGCAAAAGGGACAGAGTGAGATCAGGGATATTAACGGGCCAGAGGGTGGGATCGGGGGACAGTTAAAGGGACAGAGAGTGAGATCACGGGAAGGTTAAAGGGACAGAGTGAGATCACGGGAATGTTAAAGGGAAAGAGAGTGAAATCATGGGGAGGTTAATGGTACATAGAGTGAGATCACGGGGAGGTTAAATGGACAGAAAGTGAGATCACGGGGAGGTTAAAGGGACAGAGAGTGAGATCACAGGGAGCTTAAAGGGAGAGAGAGTGAGATCACGGTGAGTTTAAAGGGACAGAGAGTGAGATCACTGGGAGGTTAAAGGGACAGAGAGTGAGATCACGGGGAGGTTAATTGGACAGAGAGTGAGATCATGGGGAGGTAAAAGGGACAGAGAGTGAGATCATGGGGAGGTAAAAGGGACAGAGAGTGAAATCACGGGCAGGTTAAAGGGACATAGAGTGCGATCAGGGGGAGGTTAAAGGGACAGAGACTGAGATCACGGGGAGGTTAACGGGACGGAGACTGAGATGACTTGGAGGTTAAAGGGACAGAGAGTGAGATGACGGGGTGGATAAAGGTACAGAGAGTGTGATCATGGGGAGGTTAAAGGGACAGAGTGTGAGAGCACGGATGGTTAAAGGGACAGAGAGTGAGATCACGGGGAGTTTAAAGGGACAGAGAGTGTGATCCGGGGCGGTTAAAGGGACAGAGAGTGATATCATGGGAAGGTTAAAGGGACAGAGAGTAAGATCACGGGGAGGTTAAAGGGACAGAGAGTAGGATCACGGGGAGGTTAAAGGGACTGAGAGTGAGATCACGGGGAGTTAAATGGGACAGAGAGCTAGATCAGGGAGGTTATAGGGACAGAGAGTGAGATCACGGGGAAGTTAAATGGACAGGGAGTGAGATCATGGGGAGGTTAAAGGGACAGAGAGTGAGATCACGCTGAGGTTAATGGGACAGAGAGTGAGATCACGGGGAGGTGAAAGGGACAGTGAATGAGATCACAGGAAGATTAAGTGGACAGAAAGTGAGATCACGGGCAGGTTAAATGGACAGAGATTGAGATCACGGGAAGATTAAATGCACAGAGTGACATAACTGGGACGTTAAAGGGACAGAGATTGAGATCATGGGGAGATTTAAGGGACAGAGAGTGAGATCACGGGGAGGTTAAAGGGACAGAGAGTGACATCTGGGGAGGTTATTGGAACAGAGAGTGAGATCATGGGGAGGTTAAAGGGACAGAAAGTGAGATCACGGGGAGGCTAAAGAGACAGAGAGTGATATGACGGGGAGGTTTAAGGTATAGAGACTGAGATCACGGGGAGGTTAAAGGGACAGGGTGTGAGATTACGGGGAGGTTAAAGGGACAGAGAGAGTTAACGGGGAGATTAAAGCGACAGAGTGAGATCACGGGGAGGTTAAAGGGACAGAGAATGAGGTCACGGGCAGATTAAAGGCACAGAGATTGACATCATGCGGAGTTTAAAGGGACAGAGTGTGAGAATACGGGAAGGTTAAAGCGAATGAGATTGAGCTCACGGGGAGGTTAAAGGGAAAGTGAGTGAGATGACGGGGAGAAAAAAGGGACAGAGAGTGAGATCACGGGTAGGTTAATGGGACAAAGAGTGAGATCATGGGGAGTTACATGGGACAGAGAGCTAGATCAGGGAGGTTATAGGGACATAGAGTGAGATCACGGGGAAGTTAAATGGACAGAGAGTGAGATCATGGCGAGGTTAAAGGGACAGAGAGTGAGATCACGCTGAGGTTAAAGGGACAGAGAGTGAGATCACGGGGAGGTTATAGGGACAGAGAGTGATATCACGGTGAGGTGAAAGGGACAGAGAGTGACAACACGGGGAGTTTAAAGGGAAAGACAGAGATCACGGGGAGGTTAAAGGGACAGAGAGTGAGATCACGGGGCTGTTAAAGGGACAGAGAGAGATTACTGGGAGATTAAAGCGACAGAGTGAGATCACAGGGAGGTTAATGGGACAGATAGTGAGATCACTAGGAGTTTAAAGGGACAGAGTGCAAGATCACGTGGAAGTTAAAGGGACAGAGAGTGAGATTACGGGGCGGTTAAAGGGACTGAGAGTGAGATCACGGGGAGGTTAAAGGGACGGAGACTGAGATGACTGGGAGGTTAAAGGGACAGAGAGTGAGATGACGGGGAGGATAAAGGTACAGAGAGTGTGATCATGGGGAGGTTAAATGGATAGAGGTTGAGATCATGGAATGTTAAAGGGACAGACTGTGAGATCACGGGAATGTTAATGGGACAGAGATTGAAATCGGGGACAGTTATAAGGACAGAGAGTCAGATCAGGGACAGTTAAAGGGACTGAGAGGGAGATCAGGGGGACAGTTAAAGGGACAAAGTGTGATAACAGGAACAGCTAAAGGGACAGAGTGAGATCAGGGATATTAACGGGACAGAGAGTGGGATCGGGGGACAGTTAAAGGGACAGAGAGTGAGATCACGGGAACGTTAAAGGGAAAGAGAGTGAGATCACGGGGAGGTTAAAGGGACAGAGAGTGAGATCACGGGGAGGTTAAAGGGACAGAGAGTGAGATCACAGTCAGGTTAAATGGACAGAGAATGAGTTCACGGGGAGCTTAAAGGGACAGAGAATGAGAGCACGGGGAAGGTAAAGGGACAGAGAGTGAGATCGCGGTCAGGTTAAAGGGACAGAGAGTGAGATCACAGGGAATTTAAAGTGACAGTGAGTGAGATCACTGAGAGTTTAAAGGGACAGAGAGTGAGATCAGGGGGAGGATAACAGGAAAGAGAGCGAGATCACAGGGTGTTTTAAGAGACAGAGAGTGAGATCAGAGGGAGGTTAAAGGGACAGAGAGGGAGATCACGGAGAGGTTAAAGGGACAGAGAGTGAGATAACGGGGAAGTTTAAGGAACAGAGAGTGAGCTAATGGGCAGGTTAAAGGGAGAGAGAGTGAGATCACGGGGAGGTTAATGGTACAGAGAGTGAGAGTGAGATCACGAGGATGTGAAAGGGACAGAGAATGAGATCACGGGAAGATTAAAGGGACAGAGTGAGATCACGGGGATGTTAAAGGGACAGAGAGTGAGATCACAGGGAGGTTAAAGAGACAGAGAGTGAGATCACAGGGAGGTTTATGGGAGAGAGAGTGAGATCACGGGGAGGTTAAAGGGACAGAGAGTGAGATCATGGGGAGTTTAAAGGGACTGAGATTGAGATAACGGGGAGGTTAACGGGACAGAGAGTGAGATCACGGGGAGGTTAAAGTCACAGAGATTGAGTTCACGGGGAGGTTAAAGGGACAGTGAGTGAGATCACGGGGAGGATTAAGGAATAGAGAGTGCGATCACGGGAAAGTTAATGGGACAGAGAGTGAGATCACGGGGAGGTTAAAGGGACAGCGCGTGAGATCACGGGGAGGTTAATGGGACTGAGATTTAGATCACGGGGAGGTTAAAGGGACAGAGTGTGAGATCACGGGGAGGTTAAATGGACAGAGTGAGAGATCACGGGGAGGTTAACGGGACAGAGTGATATCATGGGGAGGTTAAAGGGAAAGAGAGTTAGGTCACGGGGAGGTTAAAGGGACTGAGAATGAGATCACGGGATGATTAAAGGGACAGAGAGTGAGATCACGGGCAGGTTCAAGGGAAAGCGATTGAGATCACGGGAAGATTAAAGGGACAGAGTGAGATCACAGGGAAGTTAATGAGACAGAGAGTGAGAACACGGGGAGGTTAAAGGGATAGAGAGTGAGAACACGGGGAGGTTAAAGGGACAGAGAGTGAGAACACGGGGAGGTTAAAGGGACAGAGAGTGAGAACACGGGGAGGTTAAAGGGACATAGAGTGAGATCACGGCGAGGTTAATGGGACAGAGAGTGAGACCACGGGGAGTTTAAAGGGAAAGATTGAGATCACGGGGAGGTTAAAGGGACAGTCATTGAGATTACGGGACGTTAAAGGGACAGAGAGTGAGATTACGGGGAGGTTAATGGGACAGAGAGTGAGATTACGGGGAAGTTAAAGGGACAGAGAGTGAGCTCACGGGGAGGTTAAAGGGACAGAGAGTGAGATCACGGGGAGGTTAATGGGACAATCAATGAGATTAAGGGGACGTTAAAGGGACAGAGAGTGAGATTACGGGCAGGTTAAATGGTCAGTGATTGAGATCACGGGAAGATTAATTGGACAGAATGAGATCACTGGGATGTTAAAGGGACAGAGATTGAGATCACGGGGAGGTTAAAGGGACCGAGTGAAATCACTGGGACGTTAAAGGTACAGAGATTGAGATGACGGGGAGGTTAAAGGGACAGAGAGCGAGATCACGGTGTGGTTAAAGGGACAGAGATTGAGATCACGGGGAGGTAAAGGGACAGAGAGTGAGATCACGGGGAGGTTAAAGGGACAGAGAGTGAGATCACGGAGAGGTTAATGGGACAGAGAGTGATATCACGGGGAGGTTAAAGAGACAGAGAGTGAGATCACGGGAAAGTTAAGGGGACAGATAGTGAGATCATGGGGAGGTTAATGGGACAGAGAGTGAGATCACGGGGAGGTTACTGGGACAGAGAGTGAGATCACGGGGAGGTTAACGGGATCGAGTGTGAGATCACGGGTAGATAAATGGGACAGAGAGTGAGATCACGGGGAGGTTAAAGGGACAGAGAGTTAGATCACGGGGAGTTCAAAAGGAAAGAGAGTGAGATCACGGGGAGGTTAAAGGGACAGAGATTGAGATCACGGGGAGGTTAAAGGGACAGAGAGTGATTTCACAGGGAGGTTAAAGGCACAGTGAGTGAGATCACGGGAAGGTTAAAGGGACAGAGAGTCTGATCACGGGGAGGTTAAAGGGACAGAGAGTGATATCACGGGGAGGTTAATGGGATAGAGAGTGAGATCACGGGGAGGTTTAAGGGATAGAGAGTGAGAGCAGGGGGAGGTTTATAGGACAGAGAGTGAGATCACGGGGAGGTTAAAGGGACAGATAGTGAGATCACGGGGAGTTTAAAGGGACAGAGAGTGAGATCAGGAGGAGGTTAAAGGGACAGTGAGTGAGATCACGGGGAGGGTAAAGGGACAGAGAATGAGAACACTGAGAGGTTAAAGGGACAGAGAATGAGATCACGGGGAGGTTAAAACGATGGAGAATGAGATCACGGGCAGATTAATGGGACAGAGATTGAGATCATGGGGAGTTTAAAGGGACAGAGAGTGAGAATACGGGGAGGTTAAAGGGACAGTGAGTGAGATCACAGGGAGTTTATAGGGACGGAGAGTGAGAACACGGGGAGGTTAAAGGGACAGAGAGTGAGATCACGGCGAGGTTAATGGGACTGATAGCGAGATTACGGGGAAGTTAAAGGGACATAGAGTGAACTCACGGGGTGGTTAAAGGGACAGAGAGCGAGATCACGGGGAGGTTAATGGGACAGAGAGTGAGATGACGGGGAGGTGAAAGGGACAGAGAGTGAGATCACGGGGAGGTTAATGGGACAGAGAGTGAGATGACGGGGAGGTGAAAGGGACAGAGAGTGAGATCACGGGCAGGTTAAATGGACAGTGATTGAGATCACGGGAAGATTAATTGGACAGAATGAGATCACTGGGACGTTAAAGGGACAGAGATTGAGATCACGGGGAGGTTAAAGGGACCGAGTGAAATCACTGGGACGTTAAAGGTACAGAGATTGAGATGACGGGGAGGTTAAAGGGACAGAGAGCGAGATCACGGGGTGGTTAAAGGGACAGAGATTGAGATCACGGGGAGGTAAAGGGACAGAGAGTGAGATCACGGGGAGGTTAAAGGGACAGAGCGTGAGATCACGGGGAGGTTAATGGGACAGAGAGTGATATCACGGGGAGGTTAAAGGGACAGAGAGTGAGATCACGGGAACGTTAAGGGGACAGAGAGTGAGATCAGGGGGAGGTTAATGGGACAGAGAGTGAGATCACGGGGAGGTTACTGGGACAGAGAGTGAGATGACGGGGAAGTGAAAGGGACAGAGAGTGAGATCACGGGGAAGTTAAAGGGACAGAGAGTGAGATCACGGAGAGGTTAACGGGATCGAGAGTGAGATCACGGGGAGATAAATGGGACAGAGAGTGAGATCACGGGGAGGTTAAAGGGACAGAGAGTTAGATCACGGGGAGTTCAAAGGGAAAGAGAGTGAGATCACGGGGAGGTTAAAGGGACAGAGAGTGCGATCACCGGGAGGTTAATGGGTCAGAGAGTGAGATCACGGGGTGATTAAAGGAACAGAGAGTGAGATCACGGGGTGGATAAAGGGACAGAGAGTTCGATGATGGGGAGGTTAAATGTAAAGAGAATGAGATAACGGGGAGGTTAAAGGGACAGAGATTGAGATCACGGGGAGGTTAAAGGGACAGAGAGTGAGATCACGGGAAGGTTAAAGGGACAGAGAGTATGATCACGGGGAGGTTAAAGGGACAGAGAGTGAGAGCAGTGGGAGGTTTATAGGACAGAGAGTGAGATCACGGGGAGGCTAAAGGGACAGAGAGTGAGATCATGGGGAGGTTAAAGGGACAGAGAAATTTAACGGGTTGGTTAAAGCGACAGAGTGAGATCACGGGGAGGTTAAAGGGGCAGATAGTGAGATCACGGGGAGGATAAAGGGACAGAGAGTGAGATCACGAGGAGGTTAAAGGGACAGAGAGTGAGATTCCGGGGAGGGTAAAGGGACAGAGAATGAGAACACTGGGAGGTTAAAGGGACAGAGAATGAGATCACGGGGAGGTTAAAACGATAGAGAATGAGATCACGGGCAGATTAATGGGACAGAGATTGAGATCATGGGGAGTTGAAAGGGATAGAGAGTGAGAATACGGGGAGGTTTAAGGGACAGTGAGTGAGATCACAGGGAGGGTATTGGGACGGAGAGTGAGAACACGGGGAGGTTAAAGGGACAGAGAGTGAGATCACGGCGAGGTTAATGGGACAGAGAGTGAGAACACGGGGAGTTTAAAGGGAAAGGCTGAGATCACGGGGAGGTTAAAGGGACAGTCATTGAGATTACTGGGACGTTAAAGGGACAGAGAGTGAGATTACGGGGAGGTTAATGGGACAGAGAGTGAGATTACTGGGAAGTTAAAGGGACAGAGAGTGAGCTCACGGGAGGTTAAAGGGACAGAGAGTGAGATCACGGGGAGGTTAATGGGACAATCAATGAGATTAAGGGGACGTTAAAGGTACAGAGAGTGAGATCACGGGCAGGTTAAATGGACAGTGATTGAGATCACGGGAAGATTAATTGGACAGAATGAGATCACTGGGACGTTAAAGGGACAGAGATTGATATCACGGGGAGGTTAAAGGGACCGAGTGAAATCACTGGGAAGTTAAAGGTGCAGAGATTGAGATGACTGGGAGGTTAAAGGGACAGAGAGCGAGATCATGGGGTGTTTAAAGGGACAGAGATTGAGATCACGGGGAGGTAAAGGGACAGAGAGTGAGATCACGGGGAGGTGAAAGGGACAGAGAGTGTGATCACGGGGAGGTTAATGGGACAGAGATTGATATCACGGGGAGGTTAAAGGGACAGAGAGTGAGATCACAGGAAAGTTAAGGGGACAGCCAGTGAGATCAGGGGGAGGTTACTGGGACAGAGAGTGAGATCACGGGGAAGTTAAAGGGACAGAGAGTGAGATCACGGGGAGGTTAACGGGATCGAGTGTGAGATCACGGGGAGATAAATGGGACAGAGAGTGAGATCACGGGGAGGTTAAAGGGACAGAGAGTGAGATCACGGGGAGATTAAAGGAACAGAGAGTGTGACCACGGGGTGGCTAAAGGGAGAGAGAGTTCGATGATGGGGAGGTTAAATGTAAAGAGAATGAGATCACGGGGAGGTTAAAGGAACAGAGATTGAGATCACGGGGAGGTTAAAGGGACAGAGAGTGATTTCACAGGGAGGTTAAAGGCACAGTGAGTGAGATCACGGGAAGGTTAAAGGGACAGAGAGTCTGATCACGGGGAGGTTTAAGGGATAGAGAGTGAGATTAGGGGGAGGTTAATGGGACAGAGAGTGAGATCACGGGGAGGTTTATAGGACAGAGAGTGAGATCACGGGGAGGTTAAAGGGACAGAGAGTGAGATCATGGGGAGGTTAAAGGGACAGAGAAATTTAACGGGTTGGTTAAAGCGACAGAGTGAGATCACGGGGAGTTTAAAGGGACAGAGAGTGAGATCACGAGGAGGTTAAAGGGACAGTGAGTGAGATCACGGGGAGGGTAAAGGGACAGAGAATGAGAACACTGGGAGGTTAAAGGGACAGAGAATGAGATCACGGGGAGGTTAAAACGATAGAGAATGAGATCACGGGCAGATTAATGGGACAGAGATTGAGATCATGGGGAGTTTAAAGGGACAGAGAGTGAGAATACGGGGAGGTTAAAGGGACAGTGAGTGACATCACAGGGAGGTTATAGGGACGGAGAGTGAGAACACGGGGAGGTTAAAGGGACAGAGAGTGAGATCACGGCGAGGTTAATGGGACAGAGAGTGCGAACATGGGGAGTTTAAAGGGAAAGACTGAGATCACGGGGAGGTTAAAGGGACAGTCATTGAGATTACGGGGACGTTAAAGAGACAGAGAGTGATATTACTGGGAAGTTAAAGGGACAGAGAGTGAGATCACGGGGAGGTTAATGGGACAATCAATGAGATTAAGGGGACGTTAAAGGGACAGAGAGTGAGATTACGGGGAGGTTAAAGGGACAGAGAGCGAGATTACGGGGACGTTAAAGGGACATAGAGTGAGCTCACGGGGAGGTTAAAGGGACAGGGACTGAGATCACGGGGAGGTTAATGGGACAGAGAGTGAGATGACGGGGAGGTAAAAGGGACAGAGAGTGAGATCATGGAGAGGTTAATGGGACCAAGAGTGATATCACGGGCAGGTTAAATGGACAGTGATTGAGATCACGGGAAGATTAAATTGACAGAATGAGATCACTGGGACGTTAAAGGGACAGAGATTGAGATCACGGGGAGGTTAAAGGGACCGAGTGAAATCACTGTGACGTTAAAGGTTCAGAGATTGAGATGACGGGGAGGTTAAAGGGACAGAGAGTGAGATCACGGGGTGGTTAAAGGGACAGAGATTGAGATCACGGGGAGGTAAAGGGACAGAGAGTGAGACCACGGGGAGGTTAAAGGGACAGAGAGTGAGATCACGGGGAGCTTAATGGGACAGAGAGTGATATCACGGGGAGGTTAAAGGGACAGAGAGTGAGATCAAGAGAAAGTTAAGGGGACAGAGAGTGAGATCAGGGGGAGGTTAATGGGACAGAGAGTGAGATCATGGGGAGGTTACTGGGACAGAGAGTGAGATCACGGGGAAGTTAATGGGAAAGAGAGTGAGGCCACGGGGAGGTTAACGGGATCGAGAGTGTGATCACGGGAGATAAATGGGACAGAGAGTGAGATCACGGGGAGGTTAAAGGGACAGAGAGTGAGATCACGGGGAGATTAAAGGAACAGAGAGTGAGATCACGGGGAGGTTTAAGGGATAGAGAGTGAGAACACGGGGAGGTTAAAGGGACAGAGAGTGAGATCACGGCAAGGTTAATGGGACAGAGAGTGAGAACACGGGCAGTTTAAAGGGAAAGACTGAGATCACGGGGAGGTTAAAGGGACAGTCATTGAGATTACGGGGACGTTAAAGGGACAGAGAGTGAGATTACGGGGAGGTTAATGAGACAGAGATTGAGATTACAGGGAAGTTAAAGGGACAGAAAGTGAGCTCACGGGGAGGTTAAAGGGACAGAGAGTGAGATCACGGGGAGGTTAATGGGACAATCAATGGGATTAAGGGGACGTTAAAGGGACGTAGAGTGAGATTACGGGAAGGTTAAAGGGACAGAGAGTGAGATCACGGGGAGGTTAATGGGACAGAGAGTGAGATGACGGGGAGGTGAAAGGGACAGAAAGTGAGATCATGGGCAGGTTAAATGGACAGTGATTGAGATCACGGGAAGATTAATTGGACAGAATGAGATCACTGGGACGTTAAAGGGACAGAGATTGAGATCACGGGGAGGTTTTAGGGACCGAGTGAAATCACTGGGACGGTAATGGTACAGAGATTGAGATGACGGGGAGGTTAAAGGGACAGAGAGCGAGATCACGGGGTGGTTAAAGGGACAAAGTTTGAGATCACTGGGAGGTTAAAGGGACAGAGAGTGAGATCACGGGGAGGTTAAAGGGACAGAGAGTGAGATCACGGGGAGGTTAATGGGACAGAGATTGATATCACGGGGAGGTTAAAGGGACAGAGAGTGAGATCACGGGAAAGTTAAGGGGACAGAGAGTGAGATCACGGGAAGGTTACTGGGACAGAGAGTGAGATTACGGGGAAGTGAAAGGGACAGAGAGTGAGACCACGGGGAAGTGAAAGGGACAGAGAGTGAGATCACGGGGAGGTTAACGGGATCGAGAGTGAGATCACGGGGAGATAAATGGGACAGAGAATGAGATCACGTGGAGGTTGAAGGGACAGAGAGTGAGACCACGGGGAGGTTAAAGGGACATAGAGCGAGATGACGGGGATATTAAAGGGACAGAGAGTGAGATCACGGGGAGGTTTAAGGGACAGAGGGTGAGATCACGGGAGGTCAAAGGGACAGAGATTGGGATCACGGGGATGTTAAAGGAACAGAGTGTGAAATCACGGGGAGGTTAAAGGGACAGAGAATGAGATGACTGGGAGGTTTTAAGGGACAAAGAGTGAGATCACGGGGAGGATAAAAGGACCGAGTGAGATCACTGGGAAGTTAAAGGTACAGAGATTGAGATCACGGGGAGGTTAAATGGACAGAGAGAGATCTCACGGAGAGGTTAAAGGGACAGACATTGAGCTCACGGGGAGGTTAAGGGGACAGAGAGTGATTTCACGGGGTGGATAAAGGGACAGAGAGTGAGATCACGGGGAGGTTAAAGGGACAGAGAGTGAGATCACGGGGATGTTAAAGGGAGAGAGAGAGAGATCAAGGTGAGGTTAATGGGACAGAGAGTGAGGTCACGGGCAGGTTAAATGGACAGAGATTGAGATCACGGGAAGATTAAATGGACAGAGTGAGATCATTGGGACGTTAAAGGGACAGAGATTGAGATCACGGGGAGGTTAAAAGGACAGAGTTTAATCACTGGGACGTTAAAGGGACAGAGATTGAGATCACGGGGAGGTTAAAAGGACAGAGTTTAATCACTGGGACGTTAAAGGGACAGAGATTGAGATCACGGGGAGGTTTTAGGGACCGAGTGAAATCACTGGGATGTTAATGGTACAGAGATTGAGATGACGGGGAGGTTAAAGGGACAGAGAGCGAGATCACGGGGTGGTTAAAGGGACAGAGTTTGAGATCACGGGAAGGTTAAAGGGACAGAGAGTGAGATCACGGGGAGGTTAAAGGGACAGAGAGTGAGATCACGGGGAGGTTAAAGGGACAGAGAGTGAGATCACGGCAAAGTTAAGGGGACAGAGAGTGAGATGACGGGGAAGTGAAAGGGACAGAGATTGATATCACGGGGAGGTTAAAGGGACAAAGAGTGAGACCACGGGGAAGTTAAAGGGACAGAGATTGATATCACGGGGAGGTTAAAGGGACAAAGAGTGAGATCACGGGAAAGTTAAGGGGACAGAGAGTGAGATCACGGGGAGGTTACTGAGACAGAGAGTGAGATGACGGGGAAGTGAAAGGGACAGAGATTGATATCACGGGGAGGTTAAAGGGACAAAGAGAGAGACCACGGGGAAGTTAAAGGGACAGAGAGTGAGATCACGGGGAGGTTAACGGGATCGAGAGTGAGATCACGGGGAGATAAATGGGACAGAGAATGAGATCACAGTGAGGTTTAAGGGACAGAGGGTGAGATCACGGGAGGTCAAAGGGACAGAGATTGGGATCACGGGGATGTTAAAGGAACAGAGTGTGAAATCACGGGGAGGATAAAGGGACAGAGAATGAGATGACTGGGAGGTTTTAAGGATCAGAGAGTGAGATCACGGGGAGGATAAAAGGACCGAGTGAGATCACTGGGACGTTAAAGGTACAGAGATTGAGATCACGGGGAGGTTAAAGGGACAGAGAGTGAGATCACGGGGAGGTTAAAGGGACAGAGAGTTAGATAACGGGTAGGTTAAAGGGACAGAGAGTGAGATCACGGGGAGGTTAAAGGGATAGAGAGTGAGATCACGGGGAGGTTAAAGGGACAGAGAGTTAGATAACGGGTAGGTTAAAGGGATAGAGAGTGAGATGACGGGGAGGTTAAAGGGACAGAGAGTGAGATCACGGGGAGGTTAAGGGGACAGTGAGTGAGATCACGGGAATGTTAAGGGGACAGAGAGTGAGATCAGGGGGAGGTTAAAGGGACAGAGAATGAGATCACGGGGAGGTTAAAGGGACAGTGAGTGAGATCACGGGAATGTTAAGGGGACAGAGAGTGAGTTCAGGGGGAGGTTAAATGGACAGAGAATGAGTGCACGGGGAAGTTAAAGTGACAGAGATGAGATCACGGTCAGGTTTAAGGGACAGAGAGTGAGATCACGGGGAAGTTAATGGGACAGAGAGTGAGATCACGGGGAGTTTAAAGGGGTCGAGAGTGAGATCACGGGGAGATTACTGGGACAGAGAGTGAGATCACGGGGAGGTGAAAGCGACAGTGAATGAGATCACAGGGAGGGTAAAGGGACAGAGTGAGATCACTGGGACGTTAAAGGAAAAGAGATTGAGATCACGAGGAGGGTAAAGGGACCGAGCGAGATCACTGGGACTTTAAAGGGACAGAGATTGACCTCACGGGGATGATAAAGGGACAGAGAGTTAGATAACGGGGAGGTTAAAGGGACAGAGAGTGAGATGACGGGGTGGTTAAAGGGACAGAGATTGAGATCACGGGGAGTTTAAAGGGACAGAGAGTGAGATCAAAGGGAGGTTAATGGGACAGAGAGTCATATCACGGGGAGTTTTAAGGGATAGAGAGTGAGATCACGGGAAAGTTAAGGGGTCAGATAGTGAGATCAAGGGGAGGTTAATGAGACAGAGAGTGAGATCAAGGGGAGGGTAAAGGGACAGAGAGCGAGATCACGGGGAGCTTAATGGGACAGAGAGTTAGATCATGGGGAGTTCAAAGGGAAAGAGAGTGAGATCACGGGGAGTTCAAAGGGAAAGAGAGTGAGATCACGGGGAGATTAAAGGGACAGATAGTGCGATCACCGGGAGGTTAATGGGACAGAGAGTGAGATCACGGGTAGGTTAAAGGGACTGAGAGTGAGATCACGGGGAGATTAAATTGACAGAGAGTGAGATCACGGAGGGGTTAATGGGACTGATTGAGATCAGGGGGAGGTAAAAGTGACAGACAGTGAGATGACGGGGAGGTTAAAGGGACAGAGAGTGAGATCACGGGGAGGTTAAATGGACAGAGAGTGAGATCACGGGGAGGCTAAAGGGACAGAAATTGAGATCACGGGTAGGTGAAAGGTACAGAGAATGAGATCACTGGCACGTTAAAGGGACAGAGATTGAGATCACGGGAAGATTAAAGGAACGGAGTGAGATCACTGGGACGTTAAATGGACAGAGAGAGATCTCACGGAGAGGTTAAAGGGACAGAGATTGAGCTCACGGGGAGGTTAAGGGGACAGAGAGTGATTTCACGGGGAGGATAAAGAGACAGTGAGTGAGATCACGGGGAGGTTAAAGGGACAGAGATTGAGATCACTGGGAGGTTAATGGGACAGAGAGTGAGATCACGGGGAGGTTAATGGGACAGAGAGTGAGTTCAGTGGGAGGTTAATGGGACAGAGAGTTAGATCACGGGGAGGATAAAGGGACATAGAGTGAGATCACGGGGAGGTTTAAGGCACAGAGAGTGAGATCACGGGAAAGTTAATGGGACAGAGAGTGAGATCACGGGGAGGTTAAAGGGACAGAGAGTGAGATCACGGGGAGTTCAAAGTGACAGAGAGTGTGATCACGGGAGGATTGAAGGGACAGAGACTGATATCATGGGAAGGTTAAAGGGACAGAGAGTGAGATTACGGGGAGGTTAAAGGGACTGAGAGTGAGATCACTGGGAGGTGAAAGCGACAGACAATGAGATCACAGGGAGGTTAAAGGGACAGAGATTGAGATCACGGGAAGATTAAATGGACAGAGTGAGATCACTGCGACGTTAAAGGGACAGAGATTGAGATCACGGGGAGGTTAAACTGACAGAGTGAGATCATTGATTGAGGGTGTGCTGCACTATTGGAGTGTCAGTAATTGAGGGTGTGCTGCACTATTGGAGTATCAGTAATTGAGGGTGTGCTGCACTATTGGAGTGTCAGTAATTGAGGGGTTGCTGCACTATTGGAGGGTCAGTAATTGAGGGTGTGCTGCACTATTGGAGTGTCAGTAATTGAGGGGTTGCTGCACTATTGGAGGGTCAGTAATTGAGGGTGTGCTGCACTATTGCGGTGTCAGTAATTGAGGGTGTGCTGCACTATTGGTGGGTCAGTAATTGAGGGTGTGCTGCACTAAAGGAGTGTTAGTAATTGAGGGTGTGCTGCACTATTGGAGTGTCAGTAATTGAGGGTGTGCTGCACTAAAGGAGTGTTAGTAATTGAGGGTGTGCTGCACTATTGGAGTGTCAGTAATTGAGGGCGTGCTGCTCTATTGGATTGTCAATAATTGAGGGTGTGCAGCACTGTTGCGGTGTCAGTAATTGAGGGTGTGCTGCACTAAAATAGTATCAGTAATTGAAGGAATTCTGCACTATTGGAGTGTCAGTAATTGAGGGTGTGCTGCACTATTGGAGTGTCAGTAATTGAGGGTGTGCTGCACTATTGGAGAGTCAGTAATTGAGGGTGTGCTGCACTATTGGAGAGTCAGTAATTGAGGGTGTGCTGCACTATTGGAGTGTCAGTAATTGAGGGTGTGCTGCACTATTGGAGTGTCAGTAATTGAGGGTGTGCTGCACTATTGGAGTGTCAGTAATTGAGGGTGAGCTGCACTATTGGACTGTCAGTATTTGAGGGTGTGCTGCACTATTGGAGAGTCAGTAATTGAGGGTGTGCTGCACTATTGGAGGTTCAGTAATTGAGGGTGTGCTGCACTATTGGAGTGTCAGTAATTGAGGGTGTGCTGCACTACCGGAGTGTCAGTAACTGAGGGTGTGCTGCACTATTGGAGTGTCAGTAATTGAGTGTGTGCTGCATTATTGGAGGGTCAGTAATTGAGGTTGTGCTGCACTATTGGAGAGTCAGTAACTGAGGGTGTGCTGCACTATTGGAGTGTCAGTAATTGAGGGTGTGCTGCACTATTCAAGTGTCAGTAATTGAGGGTGTGCTGCACTATTGGAGAGTCAGTAATTGAGGGTGTGCTGCACTATTGGAGTGTCAGTAATTGAGGGTGTGCTGCACTATTGGAGAGTCAGTAATTGAGGGTGTGCTGCACTATTGGAGTGTCAGTAATTGAGGGTGTGCTGCACTATTCGAGTGTCAGTAATTGAGGGTGTGCTGCACTATTGGAGAGTCAGTAATTTAGGGTGTGCTGAACTATAAGAGGGTCATTAATTGATGGTGTGTTGCATTATTGGAGTGTCAGTTATTGAGTGTGTGCTGCACTATTCGAGTGTCAGTAATTGAGGGTGTGCTGCACTATTGGAGAGTCAGTAATTGAGGGTGTGCTGCACTATTGGAGTGTCAGTAATTGAGGGTGTGCTGCACTATTGGAGTGTCAGTAATTGAGGGTGTGCTGCATTATTGGAGAGTCAGTAATTGAGGGTGTTCTGCACTATTGGAGGGTCAGTAACTGCGGGTGTGATGCACTATTGGGGTGCCTTTAATTGAGGTTATGCTGCACTATTGAAGGGTCAGTAATTGAGGGGGTGCTACACTATTGGAGGGTCAGTAATTGAGTGTGTGCTGCACTATTGGTGGGTCAGTTATTGAGGGTGTGCTGCAATTTTGTTGTGTCAGTAATTGAGGGTGTGCTGCACTATTGGAGTGTCAGTAATTGAGTGTGTGCTGCATTATTGGAGGGTCATTAATTGAGGGTGTGCTGCACTATTGGAGTGTCAGTAATTGAGTGTGTGCTGCACTATTGGAGAGTCAGTAATTGAGGGTGTGCTGCACTATTGGAGGGTCAGTAACTGCGGGTGTGATGAACTATTGGGGTGCCTTTAATTGAGGTTATGCTGCACTATTGAAGGGTCAGTAATTGAGGGTGTGCTGCACTATTGGTGGGTCAGTTATTGAGGGTGTGCTGCAATTTTGTTGTCTCAGTAATTGAGGGTGTGCTGCACTATTGGAGTGTCAGAAATTGAGGGTGTGCTGCACTATTGGAGAGTCAGTAATTGAGTGTTTTCTGCACTATTGGCGTGTCAGTAAATGAGGGTGTGCTGCACTATTGGATTGTCAGTAATTGAGGGTGTGCTGCACTATTGGAGGGTCAGTAATTGAGGGTGTGCTGCACTATTGGAGTGTCAGTAATTGAGGGTGTGCTGCACTATTGGAGGGTCAGTAATTGAGGTTGTGCTGCACTATTGGAGTGTCAGTAACTGAGGGTGTGCTGCATTATTGCAGTGTCAGTAATTGAGGGTGAGCTGCACTATTGGAGTGTCAGTAATTGAGTGTGTGCTGAATTATTGGAGGGTCATTAATTTAGGGTGTGCTGAACTATAAGAGGGTCATTAATTGATGGTGTGCTGAATTATTGGAGGGTCATTAATTGAGGGTGTGCTGCAGTATTGGAGGGTCAGCAATTGAGGGTGTGCTGCACTATTGGAGAGTCAGTAATTGAGGGTGTGATGAACTATTGGGGTGCCTTTAATTGAGGTTATGCTGCACTATTGAAGGGTCAGTAATTGAGGGTGTGCTGCACTATTGGAGAGTCAGTAATTGAGGGTGTGCTGCACTATTGGAGTGTCAGTAATTGAGGGTGTGCTGCACTATTGGAGTGTCAGTAATTGAGGGTGTGCTGCACTATTGGTGGGTCAGTTATTGAGGGTGTGCTGCAATTTTGTTGTCTCAGTAATTGAGGGTGTGCTGCACTATTGGAGTGTCAGAAATTGAGGGTGTGCTGCACTATTGGAGAGTCAGTAATTGAGGGTGTGCTGCACTATTGGAGGGTCAGTAATTGAGGGTGTGCTGCACTATTGGAGTGTCAGTAATTGAAGGTGTGCTGCACTATTGGAGTGTCAGTAATTGAGGGTGTGCTGCACTATTGGAGTGTCAGTAATTGAGGGTGTGCTGCACTATTGGACGGTCAGTAATTGAGGGTGTGCTGCATTATTGGAGTGTCAGTAATTGATGGTGTGCTGCACTATTGGAGTGTCAGTAATTGAGGGTGCGCTGCACTATTGGAGAGTCAGTAATTGAGGGTGTGCTGCACTATTGGAGTGTCAGTAATTGAGGGTGTGCTGCACTATTGGAGTGTCAGTAATTGAGGGTGTGCTGCACTATTGGAGTGTCAGTAATTGAGGGCGTGCTGCACTATTTGAGGGTCAGTAATTGAGGGTGTGCTGCACTATTGGAGTGTCAGTAATTGAGGGCGTGCTGCACTATTGGAGGGTCAGTAATTGAGGGTGTGCTGCACTATTGGAGTGTCAGTAATTGAGGGTGCGCTGCACTATTGGAGAGTCAGTAATTGAGGGTGTGCTGCACTATTGGAGTGTCAGTAATTGAGGGCGTGCTGCACTATTGGAGGGTCAGTAATTGAGGGTGTGCTGCACTATTGGAGAATCAGTAATTGAGGGTGTGCTGCACTATTGGAGTGTCAGTAATTGAGGGTGTGCTGCACTATTGGAGAGTCTGTAATTGAGGCTGTGCTTCACTATTGGAGAGTCAGTAATTGAGGTTGTGCTGCACTATTGGAGGTTCAGTAATTGAGGGTGTGCTGCACTATTGGAGGTTCAGTAATTGAGGGTGTGCTGCACTATTGGAGTGTCAGTAATTGAGGGTGTGCTGCGCTATTGGAGTGTCAGTAATTGAGGCTGTGCTGCATTATTTTAGTGTCAGTAATTGTGGGTTTGCTGAATTATTGGATTGTCAGGAATTGAGGGTGTGCTGCACTATTGGGGTGACGTTAATTGAGGGTATACTGCACTATTGGAGGGTCAGTAATTGAGGGTGTGCTGCACTATTGGAGGGTCAGTATTTGAGGGTGTGCTGCTCTATTGGAGGGTCAGTAATTGAGGGTGTGCTGCACCATTGGAGTGTCAGTAATTGAGGGTGTGCTGCACTTTAGTTGTGTCAGTAATTGAGTGTGTGCCGCACTATTGGTGTGTCAGTAATTGAGGGTGTGCTGCACTATTGGAGGGTCAGTAATTGAGGGTGTGCTGCACCATTGGAGTGTCAGTAATTGAGTGTGTGCTGCACTATTGGAGGGTCAGTAATTGAGGGTGTGCTGCACTATTGGAGGGTCAGTAATTGAGGGTGTGCTGCACGATTGGAGTGTCAGTAATTGAGGGTGTGCTGCACTATTGGAGTGTCAGTATTTGAGGGTGTGCTGCTCTATTGGAGGGTCAGTAATTGAGATTGTGCTGCACTTTAGTTGTGTCAGTAATTGAGGATGTGCTGCACTATTGGAGAGTCAGTAAGTGAGGGTGTGCTGCACTATTGGAGTGTCAGTAATTGAGGGTGTGCTGCACTATTGGAGTGTCAGTAATTGAGGGTGTGCTGCACTATTGGAGTGTCAGTAATTGAGTGTGTGCTGCAATATTGGAGCGTCAGTAATTGAGGGTGTGCTGCTCTATTGGAGTGTCATTAATTGAGGGTGTGCTGCACTGTTGGAGTGTCATTAATTGAGGGTGTGCTGCACTATTGGACTGTCTGTAATTGAGGGTATGCTGCACTATTGGAGTGTCAGTAATTGAGGGTGTTCTGGACTATTGGAGTGTCTGTAATTGAGGGTTTGCTGCACTATTGGAGTGTCAGTAATTGAGGGTGTGCTGCACTATTGGAGAGTCGGTAATTGAGGGTGTGCTTCACTATTGGAGTGTCAGTAATTGAGGGTGTGCTGCACTATTGGAGGGTCAGTAATTGAGGGTGTGCTGCACTATTGGAGTGTCAGTAATTGAGGGTATACTGCACTATTGGAGGGTCAGTAATTGAGGGTGTGCTGCACTATTGGAGGGTCAGTATTTGAGGGTGTGCTGCTCTATTGGAGGGTCAGTAATTGAGGGTGTGCTGCACCATTGGAGTGTCAGTAATTGAGGGTGTGCTGCACTATTGGAGGGTCAGTAATTGAGGGTGTGCTGCACTATTGGAGGGTCAGTAATTGAGGGTGTGCTGCACTATTGGAGTGTCAGTAATTGAGGGTGTGCTGCACTATTGGAGTGTCTGTTAATTGTGGGTGTGCTGCAGTTTTGGAGGGTCAGTAATTGAGTGTGTGCTGCTCTATTGGAGTGTCAGTAATTGAGGGTGTGCTGCACTATTGGAGTGTCAGTATTTGAGGGTGTGCTGCTCTATTGGAGGGTCAGTAATTGAGATTGTGCTGCACTTTAGTTGTGTCAGTAATTGAGGGTTTGCTGCACTATTGGAGTGTCAGTAATTGAGGGTGTGCTGCACTATTGGAGTGTCAGTAATTGAGTGTGTGCTGCACTATTGGAGCGTCAGTAATTGAGGGTGTGCTGCACTATTGGAGGGTCAGTAATTGAGGTTGTGCTGCATTATTTCAGTGTCAGTAATTGAGGGTGTGCTGCACTATTGGAGTGTCAGTAATTGAGGGTGTGCTGCACTGTTGGAGTGTCATTAATTGAGGGTGTGCTGCACTGTTGGAGTGTCATTAATTGAGGGTGTGCTGCACTGTTGGAGTGTCAGTAATTGAGGGAGTGCTGCACTGTTGGAGTGTCATTAATTGAGGGTGTGCTGCACTGTTGGAGTGTCAGTAATTGAGGGAGTGCTGCACTATTGGACTGTCTGTAATTGAGGGTATGCTGCACTATTGGAGTGTCAGTAATTGAGGGTGTGCTGCACTATTGGAGTGTCATTAATTGAGGGTGTGCTGCACTGTTGGAGTGTCAGTAATTGAGGGAGTGCTGCACTATTGGACTGTCTGTAATTGAGGGTATGCTGCACTATTGGAGTGTCAGTAATTGAGGGTGTGCTGCACTATTGGAGTGTCAGTAATTGAGGGTGTGCTGCACTATTGGAGTGTCAGTAATTGAGGGTGTTCTGGACTATTGGAGTGTCTGTAATTGAGGGTTTGCTGCACTATTGGAGTGTCAGTAATTGAGGGTGTGCTGCACTATTGGAGAGTCGGTAATTGAGGGTGTGCTTCACTATTGGAGTGTCAGTAATTGAGGGTGTGCTGCACTATTGGAGGGTCAGTAATTGAGGGTGTGCTGCACTATTGGAGTGTCAGTAATTGAGGGTGTGCTGCACTATTGGAGTGTCAGTAATTGAGGGTGTGCTGCACTATTGGAGGGTCATTAATTGAGGGTGTGCTGCACTATTGGAGTGTCAGTAATTGAGGTTGAGCTGCACTATTGGAGTGTCAGTAATTGAGGGTGTGCTGCACTATTGGAGTGTCAGTAATTGAGGGTGTGCTGCACTATTGGAGGGTCAGTAATTGAGGGTGTGCTGCACTATTGGAGTGTCAGTAATTGAGGGTGTGGTGCACTATTGTAGTGTCATTAATTGAGGGTGTGCTGCACTATTGGAGGGTCAGTAATTGAGGGTGTGCTGCACTATTGGAGTGACAGTAATTGAGGGTGTGCTGCACTATTGGAGAGTCAGTAATTGAGCGTGTGCTGCACTATTGGACGGTCAGTAATTGAGGGTGTGCTGCATTATTGGAGTGTCAGTAATTGAGGGCGTGCTGCACTATTGGAGTGTCAGTAATTGAGGGTGTGCTGCACTATTGGAGTGTCAGTAATTGAGGGCGTGCTGCACTATTGGAGGGTCAGTAATTGAGGGTGTGCTGCACTATTGGAGTGTCAGTAATTGAGGGCGTGCTGCACTATTGGAGGGTCAGTAATTGAGGGTGTGCTGCACTATTGGAGAATCAGTAATTGAGGGTGTGCTGCACTATTGGAGTGTCAGTAATTGAGGGTGTGCTGCACTATTGGAGAGTCTGTAATTGAGGGTGTGCTTCACTATTGGAGAGTCAGTAATTGAGGTTGTGCTGCACTATTGGAGGTTCAGTAATTGAGGGTGTGCTGCACTATTGGAGAGTCTGTAATTGAGGCTGTGCTTCACTATTGGAGAGTCAGTAATTGAGGTTGTGCTGCACTATTGGAGTGTCAGTAATTGAGGTTGTGCTGCACTATTGGAGTGTCAGTAATTGAGGTTGTGCTGCACTATTGGAGTGTCAGTAATTGAGTGTGTGCTGCACTATTGGAGAGTCTGTAATTGAGGCTGTGCTTCACTATTGGAGAGTCAGTAATTGAGGTTGTGCTGCACTATTGGAGGTTCAGTATTTGAGGGTGTGCTGCACTATTGGAGGTTCAGTAATTGAGGGTGTGCTGCACTATTGTAGTGTCAGTAATTGAGGCTGTGCTGCATTATTTTAGTGTCAGTAATTGTGGGTTTGCTGAATTATTGGATTGTCAGGAATTGAGGGTGTGCTGCACTATTGGGGTGACGTTAATTGAGGGTATACTGCACTATTGGAGGGTCAGTAATTGAGGGTGTGCTGCACTATTGGAGGGTCAGTATTTGAGGGTGTGCTGCTCTATTGGAGGGTCAGTAATTGAGATTGTGCTGCACTTTAGTTGTGTCAGTAATTGAGTGTGTGCCGCACTATTGGAGTGTCAGTAATTGAGGGTGTGCTGCACTATTGGAGGGTCAGTAATTGAGGGTGTGCTGCACCATTGGAGTGTCAGTAATTGAGGGTGTGCTGCACTATTGGAGGGTCAGTAATTGAGGGTGTGCTGCACTATTGGAGGGTCAGTAATTGAGGGTGTGCTGCACTATTGGAGTGTCAGTAATTGAGGGTGTGCTGCACTATTGGAGTGTCAGTAATTGAGGGTGTGCTGCAGTTTTGGAGTGTCAGTAATTGAGGGTGTGCTGCACTATTGGAGTGTCAGTATTTGAGGGTGTGCTGCTCTATTGGAGGGTCAGTAATTGAGATTGTGCTGCACTTTAGTTGTGTCAGTAATTGAGGATGTGCTGCACTATTGGAGAGTCAGTAAGTGAGGGTGTGCTGCACTATTGGAGTGTCAGTAATTGAGGGTGTGCTGCACTATTGGAGTGTCAGTAATTGAGTGTGTGCTGCAATATTGGAGCGTCAGTAATTGAGGGTGTGCTGCACTATTGGATTATCTGTAATTGAGTGTGTGCTGCAGTTTTGTCCTGTCAGTAATTGAGGGTGTGCTGCAATATTGGAGGGTCACTAATGGAAGGTGTGCCGCACTATTGGTGTGTCAGTAATTGAGGGTGTGCTGCACTGTTGGAGGGTCAGTAATTGAGGGTGTGCTGCACAATTGCAGTATCAGTAATTGAGTCTTTCCTGCACTATTGTAGTGTCAGCAATTGAGGCTGTGCAGCGCTATTGGAGTGACAGTAGTTGAGGGTGTGCTGCATTATTGGAGTGTCAGTAATTGAGGGTGTGCTGCACTATTGGCGTGTCAGTAATTGAGGGTGTGCTGCACTATTGCAGTGTCATTAATTGAGGGTGTGCTGCATTATTGGGGAGTCAGTAATGAGAGTGAGCTTCACTAATACAGTGTCAGTAATTGAGGGTATTTTGCACTATTGGAGGGACAAAAATTGAGGGTGTGCTGCACTATTGGAGTGTCAGTAATTGAGCGGGTGCTGCACTATTGGAGGGGCAGTAATGGAGGGTGTGCTGCACTATTGGAGGGTCAGTAATTGAGGGTGTGCTGCACTATTGGAGTGTCAGTAATTGAGGTTGTGCTGCACTATTGCAGTATCAGTAATTGAGGTGTGCTGCACTATTGCAGTATCAGTAATTGAGGGTGTGCTGCACTATTGCAGTATCAGTAATTGAGGGTGTGTTGCACTATTGGAGTGTCAGTAATTGAGGGTGTGCTGCACTATTGGAGTGTCAGTAATTGAGGGTGTGCTGCATTATTTGAGTGTCAGTAATGGAGGGTGTGCTGCACTATTGGAGTGTCAGTAATTGAGGGTGTGCTGCACTATTGGAGTGTCAGTAATTGAGGGTGTGCTGCACTATTGGAGTGTCAGTAATTGAGGGTGTGCTGCACTATTGGAGTGTCAGTTATTGAGTGTGTGCTGCACTATTGCAGTATCAGTAATTGAGTGTGTGCTGCACTATTGGAGTGTCAGTAATTGAGGGTGTGCTGCACTATTGGAGTGTGAGTAATTGAGGGTGTGCTGCACTATTGGAGTGTCAGTAATTGAGGGTGTGCTGCACTATTGGAGTGTCAGTAATTGAGGGTGTGCTGCACTATTGGACTGTCAGTAATTGAGGGTGTGCTGCACTATTGGAGGGTCAGTAATTGAGGGTGTGCTGCACTATTGGAGGGTCAGTAATTGAGGGTGTGCTGCACTATTGGAGTGTCAGTAATTGAGGGTGTGCTGCACTATTGGAGTGTCAGTAATTGAGGGTGTGCTGCACTATTGGAGTGTCAGTAATTGAGGGTGTGCTGCACTATTGGAGTGTCAGTAATTGAGGGTGTGCTGCACTATTGGAGTGTCAGTAATTGAGGGTGTGCTGCACTATTGGAGTGTCAGTAATTGAGGGTGCGCTGCACTATTGGAGGGTCAGTAATTGAGGGTGTGCTGCACTATTGGAGGGTCAGTAATTGAGGGTGTGTTGCACTATTGGTGTGTCATTAAGTGAGGGTGTGCTGCACTCTCTACTCCTCTCCTCGTCTCTCTCTTCTCATCTAGACTCCTCTCCCTCTCCTCTCCCTGTCCCTCGTTCCTCCTTTACTCTCCTCTTCTCCCCCTAACCTCACCCTCTCCTCTCCATCTCCCCCTCCTCTCCCTCTCCTCTTCTCTCCCTCTCCTCTCCCTCTCCTCTCCTCTCCCTTCCCCGCTTCCTCTTCCTCTCCTCTCCCTCTACTCTCCCTCTACCTCTCCTCTCCCTCTCCTCTCCCTCACCCTCTCCTCTCCTCTCCTCTCCATCCACCTCGCTCCCCCTCCGTCTCTTCTACCTCTCCTCTCGCTCTCCTCTCCTCACCTCTCCTCTCCTATCCGCTCCCTCACCCTTTCCCTATCCCTCTCCCTCTCCCTCTGCTCTCCCTCTCCCTCTCCCTCTCCTCTCCTCTCCACTTCTCTCCTCTCCTCTCCTCGCCTCTCCGTCTCTTCTCCTCTCGCTCTCCTCTCCCCTCCTCTCCCTCTCCCTCTCTTCTCCCTCTCCACTCCTCTCCCTTTCCCTCTCCCTCTCCCTCTCCCTCCCCCCTCTCCCTCTCCTCTCCCTCCTCAACTCATCTCATCTCATCTCATCTCATCTCCTGTCCCTTTCCCTCTCCCTCTCCCTCTCCCTCTCCTCTCCCGCTCCGTACCCTCTCCCTCTCCACTCCTACCCCTCTCCTCACAATCTCATCTCCCTCAACATCTCCTCTCCCTCTCCTCTCCCTTCACTCTCCTCTCCTCTCACAGTCTTTTCCCTCCCCGCTCCTCTGCCTCTCCCACTCCCTCTCCTCTCCTCTCCTCTCCTCTCCTCTCCGCTTTTCTTCTCTCCTCTCTTCTAATTTTTCTCTCCCTCTCCCTCTCCTCTCCCTCTCCTCTCCCTCTCCTCTCCCTCTCCTCTCCTCTCCGCTCCTCTCCCTCTCCTCTCCCTCTCCTCTCCTCTCCTCTCCTCTCCCACTCCTCGCCCTCTCCAAAACCTCTTCTTTTCCCCTCCTCTCCGCTCCTCTCCCACTCCTCGCACTCGCCCTCTCCTCTCCCCTCCTCTTCCCCTTCTCTCCTCTCCTCTCCCTATCCTCTCCTCTCCCTATCCTCTCCCTCTCCTCTCCCCCTCCTCTCCTCTCCTCTCCCTATCCTCTCCTCTCCTCTCCCCCTCCTCTCCTCTCCTCTCCCTATCCTCTCCTCTCCCTATCCTCTCCGTCTCATCTCCTCCTCCTCTCCTCTCCCTCTCCTCTCCCCCTCCTCTCCTCTCCTCTCCCTATCCTCTCCTCTCCTCTCCCTCTCCTCTCCTCTCAATCCTCCTCGCCCCCCCTCCGTCTCCTCTACCTCTTCTCTCCCTCTGCTCTCCTCTCCCTCTCCTCTTCTCTCCCTCTCCTCTCCTCTCCCCTCCTCCCCCTCTCCCACTCCTCCCCCTCTCCCTCTCCCTCTCCAGTCCTCTCCCTCTCCTCTCCTCTCCTCTCCTCCCACTCTCTTCTCCCTCTTCTCTCCTCTCCTCTCCCTCTCCTCTCTTCTTCTCTCCTCTCATCTCATCTCCACTCCTCTCCTTTCCCTTTCCCTCTCCCTCTCCCTCTCCTCTCCCTTTCCTCTCCCTCTCCCTCTCCGCTCCCTCTCCTCTCCCTCTCCATATCATTTCCCTCTCCACACCTACTCCTCTCCTCACCATCTCCTCTCCCTCTCCTCTCCCTTCACTCTCCTCTCCCTCTGCTCTCCTCTCCTATCCCTCTCCTCTCCTCTCCCTCTCCCCTCCTCTCATCTCCGCCCCTCTCCCCTCCTCTCCTCTCCTCTAATTTTTCTCTCCCTCTCCTTCTCCTCTCCCTCTCCCTCTCCTCTCCTCTCCCTCTCCACTCCTCTCCCTCTCCTCTCCTCTCCTCTCCTCTCCCACTCCTCTCCCTCTCCACTCCCACCCCTCTCCCTCTCCTCTCCCACTCCTCGCCCACTCCCTCTCCTCTCCCCTCCTCTCCCCCTACTCTCCTATCCCTCTAATCTCCTCTAATCTCCTCTCCCTCTCCTCTCCTCTCCCATCCCTCCTTTCTCCCTCTCCCTCTCCTCTCCTTTGCTCCCCTCTCCTCTCCTCTCTTCCCCCTCTCTTCTCCCTCTCCTCTCCTCTCATCTCTGCTCCTCTCCCTCTCCTCTCCTCTCCTCTAATTTTTCTCTCGATCTCCCACTCCTCTCCCTCTCCCTCTCCTCTCCTCACCCTCTCCACTCCTCACCTCTCCCCCTACTCTCCTCTCCTCTCCCTATCCTCTCCTCTCCCTATCTTCTCCTCTCCTCTCATCTACTCTCCCTCTCCTCTCCCTCTCTTCTGCATCTCCTCTCCTCTCCCTCATCCTCTCCTCTCCATTCCCTCTCATCTCCCTCTCCTCTGCATCTCCCTCTCCTCTCCTCTCCCTGTCCTCTCCTCTCCATCTCCTCTTGTCTCCCACCTCCCACTCTCCCTCTCCACTTCCTCTACTCTCCTCTCCTCTCATTCCCCTACGCTCCCCCTCCGTCTCCTGTAGCTCTCCTCTGCCTCTGATCTCCTCTCCTCTCATCACCCTCTCACTCTCCTCTGCTCTCCTCTCCCTCTCTCTCTCCCTCTTCACCACCTCTCCTCATCATCTCCTATCCCTCTCCTCTCCTCTCCCTCTCCTCTCCTCTCCTCTCTTCTCTAATTTTTCTCTCCCTCTCGCTCTCCTCTCCCTCACCCTCTCCTCTCCTCCCCCTCTCCTCTCCTCTCCTATCCGCTCCTCTCCTCTCCTCTCCCACTCCTCTCCCTCTCCACTCCCTCTCCTCTCCCTCTCCTCTCCCTCTTCCCTCCCACTCCTCTCATCTCCTCTCCCTCTCCTCTCCTCTCCCGTCCCTCCTTTTCTCCCTCTCCCTCTCCTTTCCTTTGCTCCCCTCTCCTCGCCTCTCCTCTCCTCTCCTCTGCTCTGCTCACCCTCTCCCTCTGCTCTCCCTGTCCTCTCCCTCTCCCTCTCCTCTCCCCCTCCCCTCCTCTCCTCTCCTTCTCCTCTGCCTCTCCCTTTCCTCTCCTCTCCCTCTCCACTCCCTCTCTTCTCCCTCTCCTCTCCCTCTCCTCTCAGTCCCCCTCGCTCCCCCTCCACCTCTCCACTCCCTCTCCTCTCCCTCTCCCTCTCCCTCTCGTTTCCCTCTCCCTCTCCTCTCCTCTCTTCTCTTCTCTTCTCCTCTGGTCTCCTCTCCCGTCCCCTCCTCTCCTCTCATCTACTGTTCCTCGACCCTCTCTCCCTCTCCTCTTCCCTCCCTCTCCGCTCCCTTTCCTCTCCCTCTCCTCTCCCTCTCCTCTCACTCTCCCTCTCCACTCCTCTCTCTCAGCTTTGCTCGCCTCTCCTCTCCCCTCCGTCTCCTCTCCCTCTCTCTCTCCTCTCCCGCTCCACTCCACTGCTCTCACTCTACTCTCCCTCTCCTCTCCTCTCCCACTGCTCTCCCTCTCCTCTCCATCTCCCTCTCCCTCTCCCTCTCCCTCTCCTCTCCCCTCCGTCTCCTTTTCCCTCCACTGCTCTCCCTCTCCCTCTCCCTCACCCTCTCCCTCTCGCTCTCACTCTCGCTCTCGCTCTCGCTCTCGCTCTCGCTCTCGCTCTCGCTCTCGCTCTCGCTCTCACTCTCGCTCTCACTCTCACTCTCACTCTCCCTCTCGTTTCCCTCTCCCTCTCCTCTCCTCACCCCTCCTCTCCCTTTCCTCTCCCTCTCACTCTGCTCTCCTCTCCTCTCCCTCCAGCCCCTCCGTCTCCTCTACCTCTCCTCTCCCCCTCCCTCTCCCCTCTTCTCTTCTCTTCTCTTCTCTTCTCTTCTCTTCTCCTGTCGTCTCCTCTCCCCTCAGCTACTCACCCTCACCTCTCCTCTCCTCTCCTCTCCATCTCCTCTCCTCTCCTCTCATCCCCGCACCTCTCCTCTCCTCTCCCTCTCCCCCTCCCTCTCTCCTCTTCTCTTCTCTTTTCTCTTCTCCTCTTTTGTCTTCTCTTCTCCTCTCCTCTCCCTCTCCTCTCCTCTCCTCTCCATCTCCTCACCTCTCCCTCTCCTCTCCCTCTCCACTCCCTCTCCACTCGTCCCCTCGCCCTCTCCTTTACCTCTCCTCTCCTCTCCTCTCCCGCTCACTCTGCTCTCCTCTCCTCTCCCTCCGCCCCCTCCATCTCCTCTACCTCTCCTCTCCCTCTCCCTCTCCCCCTCCCCTCCCCCTCCCTCTTCCCCTCCCTCTCCCCTCTTTTCTCTTCTCTTCTCTTCTCTCATCCTGTCGTCTCCTCTGCCCTCAGCTACTCACCCTCTCCTCTCCCGCTCCTCTCCTCTCCTGTCCTCTCCATCTCCTCACCTCTCCCTCTCCTCTCCCTCTCCACTCCCTCTCCACTCGTCCCCTCGCCCTCTCCTTTCCCTCTCCTCTTCTCTCCTCTCACCGTCCTCTCCCTCACCTCTCCACTCCCTCTCCTCTCCTCTCCCTCTGCTCTCCCTCTCCTCTGCTCTCCTCTCATCTCCTCTCCTCTCCCCATCCTCTCCTCTCCACTCACTCTCCTCTCATCTCCTCTCCTCTCCTCTCATCCCCGCACCCCTCCTCTCCACTCCTCTTATCCTCTCTCCTCTCCTCTCCTCTCCTCTCCGCTCCTCTCCTCTCCCTCTCCCCCTCCACTCCCCCCTCCCTCTCCCCCTCCCTCTCATCCTCCCTCTCCCCTCTCCTCTTCTCTTCTCTTCTCTTCTCTATCTCCTCTCCCCCTCCTCTCCTCTCCTCTCACTCTCCTCTCATCTCCTCTCATTACCTCTCATCTCCTCTCATCTCCTCTCCTCTCCCCTCTCCTCTCCATCTCCTCTCCTCTCCCTCTCCTCTCCCTCTCCTCTCCTTTCCCTCTCCTCTCCCTCTCCTCTCCCCCTCCTCTCCTCTCCTCTCCTGTCCTCTCCTCTCCTCTCCCTTTCCTTTCTTCTCCTGTCCTTCTCCTCAACCCCTCCTCGCCTCTCCTCTCCTCTCCTCTCCTCTCCCTCTCCTCTCCTCTCCATCTCCTCTCCTCTCCCTCTCCTCACCTCTCCCTCTCCTCTCCCTCTCCACTCCCTCACCTCTCCTCTCCTTTCCTCTCCTTCTCCACTCCTCTCATCTCCTCACCTCTCCCTCTCCTCTCCTCTCCATTCCTCTCATCTCCCCCTCCTCTCCTCTCCTCTGCTCTCCTCTCCTCTCCTGTCCTCTCCATACGCTCTCCTCTCCCTCTCACTCTCCCTCTCACTCTCCCTCTCCTCTCCCTCTCCTCTCCTCTACCTCTCCTCTCCCTCTCATCTCCCACTCCTCTCCCTCTCCTCTCCTATCCTTTCCTCTCCCTCTCCACTCCTTTCATCTCATCTCTCCCTCTCCTCTCCTCTCCTCTTCTCTCCTCTCATCTCCATCTACTCTCGCTCTCCACTACTCTCCCACTCTTCTCCCTCTCCTGTCCCTCTCCTCTGCCTCTCCCTCTCCACTTCACTCCCTCTCCTCTCCCCACAATCTCCCAATCCTCTCCCTCCCCCTCTCCTCTCCTCTCCTCTCCCTCTCCTCTCCCTCCCTTTGCTCCCCCTCCATCTCCTCTACCTCTCCTCTCCTCTGCTCTACTCTCCTCTCCATCTCCCTCTCCCTCTCCCTCTCCCTCTCTTCTCCTCTCCTCTCCCTCTTCCTCTCCTCTCCCTCTGCCTTTCCTTTCCTCTCCTCTCCCCTCATTATCCTCTTCCCTCCTCTCCCTCTCCCTCTCCCCTCCTCTCCCTCTCCTCTCCACTCCCTCTCCTCTCCTCTCCTCTCCCTCTCCTCCGCTCTCCTCTCTTCTACTCTCCCCATCCTCTCCTCTCCTCTCATTCTCTACTCTTCCTCTCCTCTCCTATCTCTTTCCTCCCCCTCTCCTCATCTCTTCTCTCCACTCCTATCTTCTCCTCTCCTCTATTCTCCTCTACCTCTCCCTCTACCTCTTCCTCTCCCTCTCCTCTCCACTCACTCTCCTGTCCTCTCCTCTCATCTCCCTCTCCTCTCCCTCTCCCTCTCCTCCCCCTCTCCATCTCCTCTAACTCTCCATCTCCTCTCCTCAGCCTCTCCTCACCTCTCCCTCTCCTCTCCTCTCCCTCTGCTGACCCTCTCCCTCTCCTCTCCCTCTCCTCTCCCTCTCCTCTCCCTCTCCTCTCCTCTCCCTCTCACTCTCCCTCTCCCTCTCCCTATCCTCTCCTCTCCTCTCCTCGCCATCTCATCTCCTCTCCCTCTCCTCTCATCTCCCTCTCCCTCTCGTCTCCTCCCCTCCTCCTCTCCTATGCTCTCCTCTCCTCTCCGTCTCCTCTCCCTCTCCTCTCCTCTCCATCACCTCCACTCTCCCTCTCCTCTCCTCTCCTCTCATCTCCTCTCCCTCTCCGCTCCTCTCCCTCCCCTCTGCTCCCCTCTCGTCTCCACTCCTCTCCTCTCCTCACCCTCTCACTCTCATCTCTACTCCTCTCCTATCCTCTCCTCTCCTCACCTCTCCTCTCCTCTCCTCTCGCTCTCCTCTCCTCTCCTCTACTCTCCACTCCTCTCCTCTCCCTCTCCCTCTCCACTCCTCTCCCTCTCCCTCTCCTCTCCCTCTCCATCACTCTCTCCCTCTCCCGCTCCCTCTCCTCTCCCTCTCCGCTCCCCTCCCTCTCCTCTCCTCTCCCTCTCCTCTCCCTCTCCCTCTGCCTCTCCGCCTCCATCTACCCCTCCTATCCTCTCCTCCCCGCCCCCTCCTCCCTTTCCCTTTCCTCTCCTCTCCTCTACTATCCCTTTCCTCTCCACTCCTCTCCCTCTTCTCTCCCTCTCAATCTCCTCTTCCTCTCCTCTCCCTATCCTCTCCTCTCCACTCCTCATCCTCTCCCTCCCTCTCCACTCCTCTCCCTCTCCTCTCCACTCCCTCTCCCATCCCCTCCTCTCTTCTCCTCTCCTCTCCCTCTCCTCTCCCTCCCTTCGCTCCCCCTCCATCTCCTCTACCTCTCCTCTGCTCTACTCTCCTCTCCATCTCCCTCTCCCGCTCCCTCTCTTCTCCTCTCCTCTCCCTCTCCTCTCCACTCCCTCTCCTCCGCTCTCCTCTCATCTACTCTCCCCATCCTCTCCTCTCCTCTCATTCTCTACTCTTCCTCTCCTCTCCTATCTCTTTCCTCCCCCTCTCCTCTCCTCATCTCTCCTCTCCACTCCTATCTTCTCCTCTCCTCTATTCTCCTCTACCTCTCCCTCTACCTCTTCCTCTCCCTCTCCTCTCCTCTCACTCTCCTGTCCTCTTCTCTCATCTCCCTCTCCTCTCCCTCTCCCTCTCCTCCCCCTCTCCATCTCCTCTAACTCTCCATCTCCTCTCCTCAGCCTCTCCTCACCTCTCCCTCTCCTCTCCCTCTCCTCTCCTCTCCCTCTGCTGACCCTCTCCCTCTCCTCTCCCTCTCCCTCTCCTCTCCTCTCCTCTCCCTCTCCCTCTCCTCCCCCTCTACCTATCCTCTCCTCTCCTCTCCTCGCATTCTCATCTCCTCTCCCTCTCCTCTCATCTCCCTCTCCCTCTCGTCTCCTCCCCTCCTATCCTCTCCTCTCCGTCTCCTCTCCCTCTCCTCTCCTCTCCTCTCATCTCCTCTCCCTCTCCGCTCCTCTCCCTCCCCTCTGCTCCCCTCTCGTCTCCACTCCTCACCCTCTCACTCTCATCTCTACTCCTCTCCTATCCTCTCCTCTCCTCTCCTCTCCTCTCGCTCTCATCTCCTCTCGCTCTCCTCTCCTC